>NW_023270780.1:3677222-3751268 GCF_011800145.1 Mirounga leonina | reverse complement strand
TGCTTTTCTTTTTCAACATTCCTCTGGCTATTCGGGGTCTTTTCTGGTTCCATACAAATTTTAGGATTATTTGTTCCATTTCTTTGGAAAAAGTGGATGGTATTTTGATAGGGATTGCATTGAATGTGTAGATTGCTCTAGGTAGCATTGACATCTTCACAATATTTGTTTTTCCAATCCATGAACATGGAACGTTTTTCCATTTCTTTGTGTCTTCCTCAATTGCTTTCATGAGTATTTTAGAGTTTTCTGAGTACAGATCCTTTGCCTCTTTGGTTAGATTTATTCCTAGGTATCTTATGGTTTTGGGTGCAATTGTGAATGGGATCGACTCCTTAATTTCTCTTTCTTGTGTCTTGTTGTTGGTGTATAGGAATGCCAGTGACTTCTGTGCATTGATTTTATATCCTGCCAATTTACTGAATTCCTGTATGAGTTCTAGCAGTTTTGGGGTGGAGTCTTTTGGGTTTCCCACATAAAGTATCATATCATCTGCAAAGAGTGAGAGTTTGACTTCTTCTTTGCCAATCTGGATGCCTTTGATTTCTTTTTGTTGTCTGATTGCTGTGGCTAGGACTTCTAATACTATGTTGAATAGCAGTGGTGATAGTGGACATCCCTGCTGCATTCCTGACCTTAGGGGGAAAGCTCTCAGTTTTTCCCCCTTGAGAATGATATTCACTGTAGGTTTTTCATAGATGGCTTTTATGATATTGAGGTATGTATCCTCTATCCCTATACTCTGAAGAGTTTGGATCAAGAGAGGATGCTATACTTTGTCAAATGCTTGCTCTGCATCTATTGAGAGGATCATATGGTTCTTGTTCTTTCTTTTGTTGATGTATTGTATCACGTTGATTGATTTGCGGATGTTGAACCAACCTTGCAGCCCAGGGATAAATCCCACTTGGTCGTGATGCATAATCCTTTTAATGTACTGTTGGATCCTATTGGCTAGTATTTTGGTGAGAATTTTTGCATCCATGTTCATCAGGGATATTGGTCTGTAGTTCTCCTTTTTGATGGGGTCTTTGTCTGGTTTGGGGATCAAGGTAATGGTGGTTTCTTAAATGAGTTTGGAAGTTTTCCTTCCATTTCTATTTTTTGGAACAGTTTCAGAAGAATAGGTATTAATTCTTCTTGAAATGTTTGGTAGAATTCCCCTGGGAAGCCATCTGGCCCTGGGCCTTTGTTTTTTGGGAGATTTTTGATGACTGCTTCAATTTCCTTAGTGGTTATAGGTCTGTTCAGGTTTTCTATTTCTTCCTGGTTCAGTTTTGGTAGTTGATATATCTCTAGGAGTGCATCCATTTCTTCCAGGTTATCTAATTTGCTGGCATAGAGTTGCTCATAATATGTTCTTATAATTGTTTGTATTTCTTTGGTGTGGGTTGTGATCTCTCCTCTTTCATTCATGATTTTGTTGATTTGGGTCATTTCTCTTTTCTTTTTGATAAGTCTGGCCAGGGGTTTATCAATCTTGTTAATTCTTTCAAAGAACCAGCTCCTAGTTTCATTGATCTGTTCTACTGTTCTTTTGATTTCTATTTCATTGATTTCTGCTCTGATCTTTATGATTTCTCTTCTCCTGGTGGGTTTAGGCAGTATTTGCTGTTCTTTCTCCAGCTCCTTTAGGTGTAGGGTTAGGTTGTGTACTTGAGACCTTTCTTGTTTCTTGAGAAAGGCTTGTATTGCTATATACTTTCCTCTTAGGACTGCCTTTGCTGCATCCCAAAGATTTTGAACAGTTGTGTTTTCATTTTCATTGGTTTCCATGTATTTTTTTAATTCTTCTTTAATTTCCTGGTTGACCCATTCATTCTTCAGTAGGATGCTCTTTAGCCTCCATGTATTTGAGTTCTTTCCGACTTTCCTCTTGTGATTGAGTTCTAGTTTCAAAGCATTGTGGTCTGAAAATAGGCAGGGAATGATCCCAATCTTTTGGTACCGGTTGAGACCTGATTTATGACCTAGGATGTGATCTATTCTAGAGAATGTTCCATGGGCACTAGAGAAGAATGTGTATTCCGTTGCTTTGGGATGGAATGTTCTGAATATGTCTGTGAAGTCCATTTGGTCCAGTGTGTCATTTAAAGTCTTTATTTCCTTGTTGATCTTTTGCTTAGACGATCTGTCCATTTCAGTGAGGGGGGTGTTAAAGTCCCCCGCTATTATTGTATTGTTCTCGATGTGTTCTTTGCTTTTGTTATTAATTGGCTTATATAATTGGCTGCTCCCATGTTAGGGGCATAGATATTTACAATTGTTAGATCTTCTTTTGGATAAGCCCTTTAAGTAGGATATAGTGTCCTTCCTCATCTCTTATTGCAGTCTTTGGCTTAAAATCTAATTGGTCTGATATAAGGATTGCCACCCCAGCTTTGTTTTGGTGTCCATTAGCATGGTAAATGGTTTTCCACCCCCTCACTTTCAATCTGGGGGTGTCTTTGGTTCTAAAATGAGTCTCTTGTAGACAGCATATCGATGGGTCTTGTTTTTTTATCCAATCTGATAGCCTGTGTCTTTTGATTGGGGCATTTAGCCCATTTACATTCAGGGTAACTATTGAGAGATAGGAATTTAGTGCCATTGTATTGTGTGTAAGGTGACTGTTACTGTATATTGTCTGTGTTCCTTTCTGGTCTATGTTACTTTTAGGCTCTCTCTTTGCTTAGAGGACTCCTTTCAATATTTCTTGTAGGTCTGGTTTCGTGTTTGCAAATTCCTTTAGTTTTTGTTTGTCCTGGAAGCTTTTTATCTCTCCTTCTTTTTTCAATGACAGCCTAGCTGGATATAGTATTCTTGGCTGCATATTTTTCTCATTTAGTGCTCTGAATATATCCTGCCAGTCCTTTCTGGCCTGCCAGGTCTCTGTGGATGGTTCTGTTGCCAATCTAATGTTTCTACCATTGTAGGTTACAGATCTCTTCTCCCGAGCTGCTTTCAGGATTTTCTCTTTGTCCCTGAGACTCGTAAGTTTTACTGTTAGATGTCAGGGTGTTGACCTATTTTTATTGATTTTGAGAGGGGTTCTCTGTGCTTCCTGGATTTTGATGCCTGTTTCCTTCCCCAAATTAAGGAAGTTCTTTGCTATAATTTGCTCCATTATACCTTCTGCCCCCCTCTCTCTTTCTTCTTCTTCTGGGATCCCAATTATTCTAATGTTGTTTCATCTTACGGTATCGCCTCTCTCTTGAATTCTGCCCTTGTGATCCAGTAGTTGTTTATCTCTCTTTTTCTCAGCTTCTTGATTTTCCATCATTTGGTTTTCTATATCACTGATTCTCTCTTCTGCCTCATTTATCCTAGCAGTTAGTGCCCCCATATTTGATTGCACCTCATTAATAGCCCTTTTGATTTCTACTTGGTTAGATTTTAGTTCTTTTACTTCTCCAGAAAGGGTTTCTCTAATAACTTCCATGCTTTTTTCAAGCCCAGCTAGTATCTTTAAAGTGATGATTCTGAACTCTAGATCTGACATCGTACTAATGTCCGTATTGAGTAGGTCCCTGGCAGTCGGTACTACCTCTTGTTCTTTTTATTGAGGTGATTTTTTCCATCTTGTCATTTTGTTCAGAGGAGAATAGATTAATGAGAGAACAAAATGCTAACAGGGTAACAACGTTCCCAGAAAATATACTCTAAACAAATCAGAAAAGACCTGAAGTGGTGGGAAAAGAAAGGGAAAGAGAGAAAAAAGAAAAAGATAACGATAAAGATAAAAACAAACAAAAACAGAACAAAACAACAACAAAAAAAACAGAATGTGATCATATATGATCAGGCTGGTATATAGATCAGTGCCACACACTAGATTTTGGGTGTATTTGGTCTGTTAGAAGAAAGTGCCTCCCAAAATTTTAAAGAAAGAAAAACTTATATATGTACAAATATAAGGGTTGATATGATGAAGGGATGGAATATGACTGTAAAGATGGAAATTATAAAAAATCTTATAAAAGGAATTGATAAGAAGTTGTTTGAAAAAAGAAAGAAGAGGATTTTAAAAAAAAGAGAGAGAGAGAGAGAAAAAAAGGAGAGAATGTGATCAGGCATGGGAGTTGAGAAAAACCATACAAGAGAGATAAAGGGTATATTTTGATCTGTTAGAAGAAACTATCTCAAAATTTTAAAGAGAGAACAACTTATATATATATGCCCAAAATACTGGTAACTACCATGAAGGGATAGAATATGACTCAAAAAATGAAAAATAAAAATGAAAAATAAAGATTTTTTTTTTAAAAAGGGATTGATAAGATGTTGGTTGAAAAAGGGAAAAAGAAAAATTCAAAAAAAAAAGTTAAAAAAAATTAACTTTGAAAAACTAAAGAATCTTGGTAAAAAAGCCATGAATTCTATGTGCATTATTCCCCTAGCGCTGGAGTTCTGCCATTCTCATTGATCGGTAGACTTGGTCTTGGCTGGCTATTCTCACTGATCTTCTGGGGAAGGGGCCTGTTGTCGTGGTTCCCAAATGTCTTTGCCGGAGGCAGAATTGCCCCGCCCTTGCCTGGGAGGGACTAAGTAATCTGCTCGGGTTTGCTCTCAGGAGCTTTTTTTCCCTTCAAGTTTTCCGTACAGCTTTGGAGGCAGAGAGTGAAAATGGCGGCCTCCCAATCTCTGCCTCAGAGGAGCTGAGAACTCGGGCCCTGCTCCTCAGTGAGCCCCCAGAGAAAAGCAGTCAGTCACTCCCGTCTTCCCGGTCTCTGGCCACACTCCGTGCTCACCCAGCCTGTGACCGCGGGTTTCTATCTCTGGCACCCGACCCCATGTGTAGTATCCAAACCCAGCAGATTCCTGCGGTGCACTCCCACACCTCTCCTCCTGGGGGAAGAAGGTGAGTCTCCCTGGATCTGCCGCTTGTTGGGTCCCTGCTGGAGGAGCAGGGGCCCAACTGTGCTGCGGATCACGGTTTATGGCAACCCTGAGCTGAGAGCCCGCTCCTCGGCTCCGTCTCTGCACCGGCTTCCCCGCTCCAATACCTGGGAGCTCTGCCTCACTCAGGCACCCCTGGTCTTTCTGTGACCCCAAGGGTCCTGAGTCCACACTGTCCCATGAGGGTTCCACACCCTGCTTAGCCACCGGAGTGACGTCCCTCAGTGGAGCCAACTTCTAAGAGTTCCGATGTTGTGCTCCGTGGTTCTATCATTTGCCAGAAGTGGCCGACAGAGGCCCCTCCCCCACTGTCTATCCTCCCGAATATCACCTCAGATTCACTTCTCCACACATCCTACCTTCCAGAAAGTGGTTGCTTTTCTGTTCAGAGAGTTGTTGCTCTTCTTTTCTTCGATCTCCTGTTGAGTTTGTAGGTGTTCAGATTGGTTTGATCCCTATCGAGCTGAATTCCTGAGAGGAGATGAAATCCAGGTCTCCTACTCCTCCGCCATCTTGCTCCGCCCCTCTGATATGAGGAATTCTTAATCTCAGGAAACAAACTGAGGGTTGCTGGGGTGGTGGGGAGTGGGAGGGATGGGGTGGCTAGGTGATGGACATTGGGGAGGGTATGTGCTATGGTGAGGTCTGTGAATTGTGTAAAACTGATGAATCACAGACCTGTACCTCTGAAACAAATAATACATTATGTTAAAAAAAAAAAAAAGAAGAAGAAGATAGCAGGAGGGGAAGAATGAAGGGGGGGAAATCAGAGGGGGAGACAAACCATGAGAGACGATGGACTCTGAAAAACAAACTGAGGGTTCTGGGGGTGGGGGTGGGAGGATGGGTTAGCCTGGTGATGGGTATTAAAGAGGGCACATTCTGCATGGAGCACTGGGTGTTATACAGAAACAATGAATCATGGAACACTACATCTGAAACTAATGATGTAATGTATGGGGATTAACATAACAATAAAAAAATTAAAAAAAAAAAGAGTGGAGTATTAGCTCCATAGGGTATGAGTCAAGAGAAATGAGATCACCTTGGAAGTATGTAGAAAGATCAGTTTCCTAACTTCAGAATCATATTTGCTCTTCAACAGTGATGATGATAAAAAAAAAAAAAAAACATGTCCAGCTACTCCAGTATGATTAGACATGCACTGAGTTAATAACTTGATATATGGACAAATGATTCTTTGGAAGATCATGGACTTCTTGAAGAATCAGACAAAACCCAAGAAGCAAGAGATCTACACAAGATTTTCACATCGTGTCAAGGAGTTCTCTGATCCCTGGAAGGCCATCTGTGCCCACCTTGTTTTTTCAACAGCATTCAGCAAGTCTGTCCACCTACCTGGAACAGCATGTTGGGAATACAGAAAGGGGAGAGGGACACGAAGTGTGAGGTCACATGGGTTTTGATCCTGTGATATTCCACAATGGAAAGAACATATGATCTGGACACAAAAGGTTCTGATTTGAAGCTTAACTCCATGACTTTATAGCTGCAAAACAACTAGGACTACTGTAAAGACCAAGTGAATTAATCATTATGGGTCCTTTCTGCCTAGTAAATACAGATGTCACTTTCATTAAGTAACTATTATACATTTTTTTCTGATTATATAGGAGCCTAGATATTAATATCCTTTAGGTCATATTTGTGGTATGAAACTTCTCAGATTATAATTAAAACTATATATAAAGTTAAAAAAAAAGGAAGATAGTAGGAAGGTAAAAATGAAGGGGGGGAATCGGAGGGGGAGATGAACCATGAGAGACTGGACTCTGAGAAACAAACTGAGGGTTTTGGATGGGAGTGGGTGGGGGGATGGGTTAGCCCAGTGATCGGTATTAAGGAGGGCACGTAGTGCATGGAGCACTGGATATTATACACCAACAATGAATCATGGAACACTACATCAAAAACTAATGATGTAATGTATGGTGACTAACATAATAAAATAAAATTAATTTAAAAATAAATAAAAATTAAAAAATAAAAAAAATACTAGCAAACTGAAATACAGTACATTAAAGGAATCATTCACCATGATCAAATGGGATTTACTCTTGTTTCAATATTCACAGATCAGTCAACATGATAGACCACATTAGTAAAAGAAAGGATAAGAACCATGGATTCTCTCAATAGATGCAGAAAAAGCACTTGACAAATACAGCATCCATTCTTGATAAAAAACCCTCCACAAAGTAGGAATCGATGGAACATACCTCAACATCATAAAGCCCATATATGAAAGACCCACAGCTAATATCATCCTCATTGGGGAAAACTGAGATCTTTTCTTCTACCATCAGGAGCAAGATAGGGATGTCTATTCTCACCATCGTTATTTAACATAGTACTGGAAGTCCTAGCCTCAGCAGTCAGACAACACAAAGAAATAAAAGGCATCCAAATCAGCAAGGAAGAAGTCAAACTTTCACCATTCACAGATGATATTATACTCTATGTAGAAAACCCAAGAGACTCCACCAAAAATTTTCCTAGAACTGATACATGAATTCAGCAAAGTCGCGGGATACAAAATCAATGTATAGAAATCTTCTGCATTTCTTTTTTTAATGTTACATTAGTCACCATACAGTACATCATTAGTTTCTGATGTAGTGTTCCATGATTCTTTTGCATTTCTATACACCAGTAATGAAGCAGCAGAAAGATTAATCAAGGAATCAATCCCATTTACAACCACACCAAAAACCATAAGATACCTAGGGATAAACCTAACCAGAGAGGTAAAATATTTGTACTTTGAAAACTACAGAACACTTATGAAAAAAAACTGAAGAGGACACAAAGAAATGGAAAAACATTCCATGCTCATGGATTGGAAGAACAAACATGTTAAAATGTCTATGCTACCCAAAACAATCTACACATTTAATGCAATCTCTATCAAAGTGCCACCAGCATTTTTCACACAGTTAGAACAAACAATCCTAAAATTTGTATGGAACTACCAAAGACCCCAAATAGCCAAAGCAGTCCTGAGAAAGAAAAACAAAGCTGGAGACACCACAATTTCAGATTTCAAGCTATATTACAAAGTTGTAATCATCAAGACAGTATGGTACTGGCACAAAACGGACACAGATCAATGGAACAGAATAAAGAACCCAGAAATGGACCCACAACTATATGGTCAACTAATCTCTGACAAGCAGGAAAGAATATCCAATGGAAAAAAGACAGTCTCTTCAACAAATGGTGTGGGGAAAATTGTATAGCCACATGTAGAAAAATGAAACTGGACCATTTTCTTACACCATACACAAAAATAAATTCAAAATGGATGAAAGACCCCAATGTGAGACAGGAATCCATCAAAATCCTGGAGTAGAACACAAGCAGCAACCTCTTTGACATCAGCTGCTGCAACTTCTTGCTGGACATGACTCCAAATGCAAGGGAAACAAAAGCAAAAATGAACTTTTGGGACTTCGTCAAGATAAAAAGCTTCTGCATAGTGAAGGAAATAATCAACAAAACTAAAAGGCAACCTATGGAATGGGAGAAGATATTTGCAAATGACATATCTGATAAAGGGTTAGTATTCAAATCTAGAATTTATCAAACTCAGCACCCAAAAACCAAATAATCCAGTTAAGAAATGGGCAGAAGACATAAATAGACATTTTTCCAAGGAGGACATACAGATGGCTAACAGACACATGAAAAAATGCTCAACATCACTCATCATCAGGGAAATACAAATCAAAACCATGATGAGATGTCACCTCACACCTGTCAGAATGGCTATAATTAACAACACAAGAAGCAACATGTATTGGCGAGGACACAGAGAAAGGGGAACCCTTTTACACTGTTGGTGGGAATGCAAACTGGTACATCCACTCTGATAAACACTACAGAGGTTCCTCAAAAAGTTAAAAATAGAGCCACCCTACGACCCAGCAATTGCACCACTAGGTATTTGCCCACAGGATATAAAAATACTGATTCAAAGGGATACTTGCACCCCGATATTTATAGAAGCATTATCAACAATAGCCAATTATGCAAAGATCCCAAATGTCCATCAACTGATGAATGGATAAAGAAGATGTTTTATATACATAAAACATATATGTATATCCCACCAATATATTAACCCAACAATAAAATTACACCTCCTACACATGGAATGTTCAATATTAGGCAACAAAAAAAAATCTCAATGTAGTATTTAAAATTGAAAAAACAGAAATAGTGTTCTTCTAGGCACATGTGGTATCAGTGAATATTGCCAAATCTCTCTGTTGTTAGTTTTGTTAAAATTAATAACAGACACACACTATTAAACAACTCTTGGATAAAAGCAGGTGAATACAAAATGAAATTGCAGAACTTCTAGAAAATGATAATTAAACTAGATGTATAAGGATCTGTATTAATTACATAAATGCTCCCAGGAAAATTCATAGCTTTAATTACAAGTGTATAAGAATTAAATGAATTAAAAGTGGAAATTAAAAATCTAGAAAAATATCAATGAAGAAAACAAAAAATATATAAGGAGGAATTTTAAAAGGTATGAGCAGAAATTAATGACGAATAGAAAAGCAGTACAATAAGTACATAAGGAAATAAATAAATAAACAACCTATTTCTTTGAAACAACAAAGTAGGAAACCACTAACGAGCCTAATTTTTTAATTTAATTTTATTATGTTATGTTAGTCACCATACAATACGTCATTAGTTTTTGATGTAATGATCCACGCTTCATTGTTTTCATATAACACCCAGCGCTCCATGCAGTATGTGCCCTCCTTAATACCCATCACCAGGCTGACCTACCCACCCCCCTCCCCTCTAAAGCCCTCAGTTTGTTTCTCACAGTCCATAGTCTCTCATGGTTCGTCTCACCCTCTGATTTCCCCCCTTCATTTTTTCCCTTCCTTTTCCTAATGTCCTCCATGCTATTCTTTATGTTCCACAAATAAGTGAAACCATAAGATAATTGACTTTCTCTGCTTGACTTATTTCACTTAGCATAATCTCCTCCAGTCACATTCATGTTGATGTGAAAGTTGGGTATTCATCCTTTCTGATGGCTAAGTAATACTCCATTGTATATATGGACCACATCTTCTTTATCCATTCATATTTTGAAGGGCATCTCGGCTCTTTCCACAGTTTGGCTATTGTGGACATTGCTGCTATGAACATTGGGGTGCATATGGCCCTTCTCTTCACTACATCTGTGTCTTTGGGGTAAATACCCAGGAGTGCAATTGCTGGGTCATAGGGTAGCTCTATTTTTAATATTTTGAGGCACCTCCACACTGTTTTCCAAAGTGGCTGTACCAACTTGCATTCCCACCAACAGTGTAAGAGGGTTCCCCTTTCTCCACAACCTCTCCAACATTTGTTGTTTCTTGCCTCGTCAATTTTTGCCATTCTGACTGGTGTAAGGTGGTATCTCAGTGTGGTTTTGATTTGAATTTCCCTGATGGCTAATGATGATGAACATTTTTTCATGTGTCTGTTAGCCATTTGTATGTCTTCTTTGAAGAAGTGTCTGTTCATGTCTTCTGCCCATGAACCTAATTTTTAAAAAAGGTAAAAGAAAGGTTGTGAGAAGGCACAGATGCACAAAATAAGAAATAACAATGGGCAGAAGATATAAACAAATAGTAAATAGAAGACGTTCAAATGATCCTTAAATATATGAGAAGATGCTAAAGCTTGTTTATGACAATAGAAACACAAATTAAAACTGTAACAAGATATCATTGCTCAACATCAGCTGGGCAAACATCTAAAAGTTTGAGAACAGACTTTGTTGACAATGCTGTGGAGAAGAGGCACTCACTTTTTGGTGGGAATGCAAAATTATACAGCCTTAGTGGAGGGAACTTGGTAAAGTCATCATTATTGCATCTGCCTGTTTTGTTCTTGCTTTTTTTCCCAGTGCTTGAAGTAGATCCTGGCAGATAGTAGCATTCAATAATTACTTGTTGAAAAAACAGAATAACTTGATCTCCCCTTTCCATACATTAGGTCATATAATCTCTAGACAGCCCTGTGACTATGAAAAAGAAAATACAAATATAACCAAGCTCATATCAACTAAAAAAAAGTTTTTTTTAAATTGTTTAGATTTTATTATGTTATGTTAGTCACCATACAATACATCATTAGTTTTTGATATGCTGATCCAGGATCCACTGTTTTCGTATAACACCCAGTGCTCCATGCAGTACGTGCCCTCCTTAATACCCATCACCAGGCTAACCCATCCCCACACCTCCCTCCCCTCTAAAACCCTGTTTGTTTCTCAGAGTCCAGTCTCTCATGGTTCATCTCTCCCTCCAATTTCTTCCCCCTTCATTTTTCCCTTCCTTCTCCTAATGTCCTCCATGCTATTCCTTATGTTCCACAAATAAGTGAAACCATATGATAATTGACTTTCTCTGCTTGACTTATTTCACTTAGCATAATCTCCTCCAGTCCCATCCATGTTGATGTAAAAGTTGGGTATTCATCCTTTCTGATGGCTGAGTAATATTCCATTGTATATGTAGACCACATCTTCTTCATCCATTCACATGTTGAAGGGCATCTCGGCTCTTTCCACAGTTTGGCTATTGCGGACATTGCTGCTATGAACATTGGGGTGCATATGGCCCTTCTCTTCACTACATCTGTGTCTTTGGGGTAAATACCCAGGAGTGCAATTGCTGGGTCATAGGGTAGCTCTATTTTTAATAAAAAGTTTTAGTGTTACCAAAGCCATGCAGTTAGAAAATGGCAGAGTTAAACTAAACCCAGACTTTTTGGATAGAAACTGAGTGATTGAGGGGCGCCTGGGTGGCTCAGTTGGTTAAGCGACTGCCTTCGGCTCAGGTCATGATCCTGGAGTCCCTGGATCGAGTCCTGCATCGGGCTCCCTGCTCGGCAGGGAGTCTGCTTCTCCCTCTGACCCTCCCCCCTCTCATGTGCTCTCTCTCATTCTCTCTCTCTCTCTCAAATAAATAAATAAAATCTTTAAAAAAAAAAAAGAAACTTAGTGATTGATCACCTCACAGAAGCAAAGGGCACAGAATGTGTGAGAATTTACCTAATGGGATTGGGAAGAAGTCACAGACAGTGGCCCTTCCAATCCCACCACTGGCCCCAATAGAACATTCTGTCCATGAAAGCAGGGAGCCCACTGACTTCTTGGAAGAGATGCCATTCTCAGGATCCATGTTCGAGGGAGCTTCCAGAAAGAGGAAGGGGTTACCCTAGAATAGTGGGGGAAGTTTGAGGCAGAAGTGGCTCTGAAAGAGAAGGCCAGCAATAATGAAGTCAAGCAGAGGTGAGAGCGGGCAGCCGACCCCCTGTAATTTCCTGTGCTTTGCCAGATGGGCCTGAAAGGTACAGTGAGTAGGTTGAGATATAAATAAAAGAGCCCTTGTAAATATTAAACATTGGAATGGATCAAATTAGAAACATATTCACAGTCAACCTTAAAAAGAAAGAATGGGGTCCAAGCCAGAAGAATCTGACTGCAACTTTAAGGTATTAACTGTTCATTCAGAAGGGAGGGGGAGTTATTCAGCTAAATGTAGAAAGGGGGACTTATGGAAGTCAATAAGGCTGGATGCATGTAAGCAGCCTGTGTCTAGGCAAGAGGACCAAGTCCCATTGGCAAGGTCTATGATGGCAATGGACCTCTATCAGGTGGATTAGGAAACTAATTTTTCTCTGAGTCTGTGATCACCAGCTTCTAATTATGATATTGCTGTCCACGTGGAGGAAAAGGCATTGCTCAGGGGATGAGTGACCAGTCCTTTCAACAGTTATGTTTCTTGCTATAAATTGTTAAACTGAAATCATGACTGCCAATTTTAGTCTCTGTGTTTGGCAGATGTGAGTCTGTCACTCAAGAAGGATCTACTTTCCTTCTGAGCCTGGGTGTCTGTGAGTGGGTCCTAACCCTTGTGACCACAGGGCATCTGCCAAGGTAACCTCACTGCTCCATCCCTGGCCATGCCTCTCCTTCTCTCAGGACTTACTGGCCTTACTCAAACTTTTAGTTTCTTGGAGCCAAGAGGAAAATTTTGTGGAAAATATAGAGAGGCTTGATGAGAATGGAGTGTATGTGTTCACAGCCCCTGAGATGGAGTCTATTTCTTTTAAAGAGTAGAGGAATAATCCTTCCACATGATATCAAACATATTAAAATGTACTTTCCACATGATATCAAACATATTAAAATGTACGAAATATAATTTTTGCTAAAGTTTTTGGAAACATTTTAATAATTTTGTTTTTTAAATTATTTACAAATAAGTCATACATTTAACTATGATTTCTTTTCAATTACAGTACACATTCTTAAAAAAACTCTATATTAAAAATTGCTTAACAAATAATTTTTTATGAATACTAGATTTCACAATGAATCTGGGTTCATGAAGTTTTCTTTCTAGACCTTTCAACATTTACAGATTTCAATTTTGCACAATTTTATTTTGGAGCTGACATACATATATACCTATAGAAAGATATTGAAAGATATTATTGTTGATTCAAACATTTTATTGATGCTTGCAAAGCTCACAAGCCCCAGTCACATTGCCTATAGTGTGTAAAATGGATGGGTTTTCAGGGATACTCATGGCTGAAGGCTTCCTCCAAAGCCCAGCCAACCTCTTCCACCAGTACTTTGTTTTCATATAGAGGGCAAGTACACTGCACTGTTTCCCCCTGGTGGTGGTGAGGACTAATGCCTCTAAAGAAGCTTCTGCAGGAGGGCTTTGGCTCCACTGCACAGGCATGGCCCTGTGGATACCTAATTATCTCACCTGGGAAAGTACATTTCTGGAGCAGTCCTTGTGGAGAGGCAGGAAGGTATTCATCCTCCCCTCAAGGCAGGAAACAGCAATCTGTATACTTCTCCTGGGAGCCCTGAGACCAAGGCAGTTCCCTGCCCTCGTCCTGGCCGCTCATAGGAACATGGAATTCATCTCCCAGGATGGATGTAGACCACTCAGCTGTGCAGAGCATCCTCAGTGCTCCCCATTTACACATGAGCAATAAGTAATGAATGGTGGTTCCCTTCCCCACATCTCTGGGAAGTGGCAGAGTTTGGGGTGGAAGGGGACCTCCTATTCTGACATATATCCATGTAACAGAGGGAGAAAATTAAGAAACTAAAGTAGCCAAATGGCTTTGCCTCTATTGTCTGCCTGAGTAATAAGAGGTTTGCAGATTTCTAAGGCCCAGTTCTTGTAGAGGGGTTCAGGATTAGGGGTGGGCCTGTTGAAACAGATAAGGTGAAACTCTCAAAGCAGCATCACCTCCTACCATGGCTGAAAGTGTTCCCTGAAACTTCTTACAGCACTAAGCAGATCTCCAGGGGAAGAGGCTCCCCATTACATGGTGCTATCAGCGCACCTGAGGCCATGGCTCTGGGTGAAATGTGGAGAGGACACTGGTTCTAGTTTATCTGGGATTTTCTGGAGAAGAGCTAACATCACAAAGATAACAAAATGGGGCAAACTGGAAGAGCACTGCCTGTTGGAGAAGTATCCTGGGGACAATACAGTAATGCATACCATGAGAAGTCTACACTCTCCTGTCTAGAAAAGAAAATAAACCAGTTACAGTAACCAGCCAGCCAGATGCTTCTCTGGACCCAGGGTTTTGCCTGCATTTTATATAATCCTATACAGAGCAGTCACAAGTTCAGTCAATGCATGTTTTTAAATGCCCTAAGTAAAAAATCCTTTTTTAAATTAAGAAAATTTAGTTACAAGCCATTATATGTTCATCATGGAGAAATCATAAAAGACACAAGTACAAAAATACCAATAATATTCTTGCCCAGAGATAACCATTGTTATTTAATCTCTTCCAGATTTTCTATATGCAAATTACTAAATAAATATCTACAGGAAAATGTATGTCTATACTGATATGTGCAAACTTATATGCAAAGTATATCTATAAATTATACATATGTAAAATATAAATTATACATCTATATGTAAAGCATATAAATTATACTTATATAAAATTATATATGTATGTATATAAATATATACATTATACAAACATGTATGGTTGTAGAATAGCTTCCATGGACTATTTTCAGTTATTTAGAGCATCCCATATCAGTAGAGCCAGTACAGTCAAACCTCAGCTGCACACCTTACAAGAAGTGTGCCCTCGATACAGGTGTACCTATAATAGTTATCTTACCTGTAAAGTGGAGAAAATAGTGGTATCTCCTCATAGTTAGTAGTTGTGAGGATAGATAAATCCTTACATGTAAAAGTATATGTATACCTGGCACATGGCATGGTCAGCACTCACAAAATGTTAAGAACTAAATGAAGCATTCTTTAAGACCAGCCATTTAGAAAGCAAAGAACATTTGAAGAAGGAGAAGATACAAATGGTCCTAATCAGCCTGACCATGGCCCAGTAGAGAAGATTCTCAAGCGCTGGACTTTCTTCCTATGAAAATAACTGTGGCTTTTAGCAGCTGCTCTGGACCATGACTCAACTATGGCCATTTCCATCTCAAAGAAAACCTAAGGATTAGGGCTGAACATCTGAGTATTACTCTCAATGTACCCATGTAACAGCAGCTCTTTCCTCTGTCTCTCAAGCCCCTGATCTATCAGGATAAAATCAGTTTCTGTCTCTCAAGATTATTAGGCTGTTACCTAAGAAGAGGGTAGGGAGTGGATCTCTAATTGGCTATTTTCCCCAAGACTCAGGCAGAAGAATGGAGAGTGTATGTGGTTGGCGAGAGCATAGTTAACCCTTAGTGTCTCAACTATGGCATCTGACTTAGAGAAGCACATTTAACAAACTAGAACAATTTGGTCCACATTGACCAGAAAAATCCAACTTTTGTTTTATGATACATTTTGTCCCATAGCATTACATATTCCTTATTTGGTTCCTATTTTTTTTCCAAGGGAAAGTCACCATCCCCAGAGAAAAATTCTTATAAACAGGCTGAAATCCACTTTATCTTTTAATCCTAATCCCAAATCTAAATAATCACAAATAATAAAAATGGAATGCTATGCTACTATATATTTATATGTTACTATGAATTTACTGAGCACCAGTTTTGTGCTGGGCATATTATAAAATGAGCCAGACCTAAGTTTCTCCATCAAGGAGTTAACATGAAGCTAATAGATATAATGGAAAGTGTATTAAAATAACCAAGGAATCAGCTCAGAGTGCAAAAGACCATGCCCTCTGTTTGTGGGCTCCCTAAATGAACCTTAGCATTGGTATGATTCCAGGTGGTTCTGCCACAGCCATCACCAATCCTGAAAATGGCTATTTGAGCCTCAATCTCTGGTCAGACAGATGTGTTTGTATTGAAACTCTACTCATCTGTGACTGCATCCTCCCTCTCACAAAACATCCGCTGTCATTTCAATGAGCATCTTTGCCACCGCCTGCCACTCACAACAAACACGTAGTTGCCCTAATAAAAACAGAGGACCTTCTCTTTTCCATGATACACCAGCCAGGAACTCAGTGCTCTAATTACCATCTATTTTTTGATAAGATTGGCAGCCATACCAATGGTTGAAGTGTTTGTTTGTGTTATGACTGGGTGTTGTAAATTTAATTATACCTCCTTACCCAAATCAATGAAAGATTAAATCACACTTTAATATAACACAAGGTATTGTTTTTCCTGAAATTTAGCAGCAATGCAGTAATCTGAGGTAAACCACAGGTTTATGTTTTTTCTACTCACGACCTGGTCTTTCTCACTTAGCTGGTTCTGGCCTCTGCCTCCCCTCTAAAGTTTTGCCATCTGAATAAGCTGCTGATTGCTCTACAATCTTACATAAGCACCTCACCTAGGTGGATGTGGGGCCTACATGTGGCTCTACTGCGATTTACAGCACCTGTTGAAATCGGTGAACTAATCCAGTTCAGTGGCATGCCACAAGTTCTAAACCCACACACCTTCACAAGGGAATTTGACCACCCATCAAATGGAGGCATCTTTCATCCCCCTCACACAGAATGACAACCCTCACTTCTCCCCAGACCTAGGAACTGACAATAAAATTTGTCTATGCCAAGCTTTTTCAGTTTTTTAAATTAAAGTATAATTACCATACAGTGTTATATTAGATTCAGGGATATATCATAGGGATTCAACAATTCTTTACATTACTCAGTGGTCACCACCATTAAGTATGGTGACCATCTGTCACCATGCAATGTTATTACAATATTATTGACTCTATTTCCTGTGCTGTAATTTCATCTTCATGACTTCCTCATTTTGTAATTGGAAGTTTGTACCTCTCCATCCCCTTTATCTATTTTGCCCATCTCCCCTCCCCCCTTCCCCTCTACAACTACCAGTTTGTTCTCTGTATTTAAGAGTCTGGTGTTTGTTTGTTTCTTTGTTCTTTTTTTTTTTTTTTAGATTTTTACTTATTTATTTGACAGAGAGAGAGACAGTGAGAGAGGGAACACAAGCAGGGGCAGCGGGAGAGGGAGAAGCAGGCTTCCCGCCGAGCAAGGAGCCCGATTTGGGGATCGATCCCAGGACCCTGGGATCATGACCTGAGCCAAAGGCAGACGCTTAACCGACTGAGCCACCCAGGTGCCCCTCTTTGTTCATTTTGACTTTGCAATGTTGCCCACCTTCTCTGTTCCTTCTGTATCTCAGGGCTCCAGTCTTCTTCTGAGAGCATTGTGGTGCAGTAAAAAGATGCCAATGCCAGTCCAGGTGTCAGAGTGTCAGACAGACCTGGGTTGAATTCTGTTTCTGCTACCTACCATCTGCATAACTTAGGAACTGAAACCCTATTGAACTTCAGCTTCCTCACTGGAAAATGAGGATCATATCTCCCTCACAGAGTTGTTGTAGATTAATACTATGTGTACAGCAACTTTCATGTAGAGATGTTCAGTCAACTTGGATGCCCTGTTCTTTCTTCTGCCATCTGCACCTATCCCTACCACCTAAACCAGCCTACCTGACTCCCACACAGGAAACTGCCAGGTTCTATTCTTTTCCTCTAATCATATTTCCCAGATCCTCTTTCAAACCTGTATACCCACAACCTCAGCTTGGGAAGCCAAGACCAGAAATGTGTTGTTGGTGGGTCAGTTACCTGGGATGCCAGGTTGCAAAAAGAACAACTTTTTTTTAGGACAAAAACAGAGAAGGAGACAAGCCATGAGACTTAACTATAGGAAACAAACTGAGGGTTGCTGGAGGGGAGGTGGGTGGGGGGATGGGGTAACTGGGTGATAAGAATTATTTTTTGTGTGTGTTCAGTAAGCCACTGTATAGTACATCATTAGTTTTTAATGTAGTGTTCAATGATTCATTAGTTATGTATAACACCCAGTGTTCATCACAACACATGCTGTTCTTAATACTCATCACCCTGTTTCCCCCTCCCTCCACCCTCCTCTCCTCTGAGACCGTCAGTTCATTTCCCGTGGTCCATAGTCTCTCACGGTTCATCTCCCTCTCTGATTTCTCCCCCTTCAGATTTCCCTCCCTTACACTATGGTCCTCTGTGCTATTGCTTATGTTCCACATATGAGTGAAACCATATGATAATTGTCTTTCTCTGCTTGACTTACTTCATGTAGCATAATCCCTTCCAGTTCCATCCATGTCAGTGCAAATGGTGGGTATTGATCCTTTCTGATGGCGGAGTAATATTCCATTGTATATATGAACCACATCTTCTTTATCCATTCATCTGTTGAAGGGCATCTTGGCTCCTTCCACAGTTTGGCGATTGTGGACACTGCTGTTATGAATATTGAGGTGCATGTGCCCCTTCTTTTCAATACATCTGCATCTTTGGGGAATATACCTAGTAGTGCTGGGTCATAGGATAGCTCTATTTTTAATATCTTTTTTTTCTAATGTTATTATGTTATGTTAGTCACCATACAATACATCATTAGTTTTTTGATGTGGTGATCCATGATCCATTGTTTTAGTATAACACCCAGTGCTCCATGCAGTACATGCCCTCCTTAATACCCACCACCAGGCTAACCAATCCCCCCTCCCCCTCCCCTCTAAAACCCTGTTTGTTTCTCAGAGTCCATAGTCTCTCATGGTTCATCTTTCCCTCCAATTCCCCCTCCTCATTTTTCCCTTCCTTCTCCTAGTGTCCTCCATGCTCTTCCTTATGTTCCACAAATAAGTGAAACCATATGATAATTGGCTTTCTCTGCTTGACTTATTTCACTTAGCATAATCTCCTCCAGTCCCATCCATGTTGATGTAAAAGTTGGGTATTCATCTTTTCTGATGGCTGGGTAATATTCCATTGTATATGTGGACCACATCTTCTTTATCCATTCATATGTTGAAGGGCATCTCGGCTCTTTCCACAGTTTGGCTATTGCAGACATTGCTATTATGAACACTGGGGTGCATATGGCCCTTCTCTTCACTACATCTGTGTCTTTAGGGTAAATACCCAGGAGTGCAATTGCTGGGTCGTAGGGTAGCTCTATTTTTAATTTTTTGAGGCACCTCCACACTTTTCCAAAGTGGCTGTACCAACTTGCATTCCCACCAACAGTGTAAGAGGGTTCCCCTTTCTCCACAACCTCTCCAACATTTGTTGTTTCTTGCCTTGTCCATTTTTGCCATTCTAACTGGTGTAAGGTGGTATCTCAATGTGGTTTTGATTTGAATTTCCCTGATGGCTAATGCTGATGAACATTTTTTCATGTGTCTGTTAGCCATTTGTATGTCTTCTTCAGAGAAGTGTCTTTTCATATCTTCTGCCCACTTTTTGACTTGATTAACATCTTGAGGAACATCCATACTGTTTTCCAGAGTGAATGTAACAGCTTGCATTCCCACCAACAGTGTAAAAGGGTTCCCCTTCCTAACCAACATTTGTTTCCTGTTTTGTTAATTTTTGCCATTCTAACTGGTATAAGGTGGTATCTCATTGTGGTTTTGATTTGTGTTTCCCTGATGGCTAATGAGGTTGAGCATTTTTTTATGTGTCTGTTAGCCATCTGTATGTCTTCTTTGGAGAAGTGTCCATTCATGTCTTCTTCCCATTTCTTGACTGGGTTATTTGTTTTTTGAGTGTTGAGTTTGAGAAGTTCTTTATAGATCTTGGATACCAGCCCTTTTTTTTTAATTAACAGAATGTATTATTTGTTTCAGAGGCAGAGGTCTGTGATTCATCAGTCTTACACAATTCACAGTGCCAACCATAGCACATACCCTCCCCAATGTCCATCACCCAGACACCCCATCCCTCCCACCCCCCTCCACTCCAGCAACCCTCTGTTTGTTTCCTGAGATTAAGACTCTCTTATGGTTTGTCTCCCCCTCTGGTTTTGTCTTGTTTCATTTTTCCCTCCCTTCCCCTATAATCCTCTGTCTTGATTCTAAAATTCCTCATATCTGTGAGTTCATATGATAATTGTCTTTCTCTGAATGACTTATTTCGCTTAGCATAATACCCTCTAGTTCCATCCACATTGTTGCAAATGGCAAGATTTCATTTTTTGAAGGCTGCAAAATATTCCATTGTATTTATATGCCAAATCTTCTTTATCCATTCATCTGTTGATGGACATCTAGGATCTTTCCATAGTTTGGCTATTGTAGACATTGCTGCTATTGGGGTGCAGGTGCCCCTTTGGATCACTACATTTGTATCTTTGGGGTAAATACCCAGTAGTGCAATTGCTGGGTTGTAGGGTAGCTCTATTTTCAACTTTTTGAGGAACCTCCATACTGTTTTCCAGAGTGGCTGCACCAGCTTGCATTCCCACCAACAGTGTAGGAGGGTTCCCCTTTCTCCGCATCCTCGCCAACATCTGTCATTTCCTGACTTGTTAATTTTAGCCATTCTGACTGGTGTGAGGTGGTATCTCATTGAGGTTTTGATTTGGATTTCCCTGATGCCGAGTGATGTTGAGCACTTTTTCATGTGTCTGTTGGCCATTTGGATGTCTTCTTTGCAGAAATGTCTGTTCATGTCTTCTGTCCATTTCTTGATTGGATTATTTGTTCTCTGGGTGTTGAGTTTGAAAAGTTCTTTATAGATTTTGGATACTAGCTCTTTATCTGATATGTCATTTGCAAATATCTTCTCCCATTCTGTCGGTTGTCTTTGGTTTTGTTGACTGTTTCCTTTGCTGTGCAAAAGCTTTTTTATCTTAAGTCCCAATAGTTCATTTTTGCCCTTGCTTCCCTTGCCTTTGGCGATGTTTCTAGGAAGAAGTTCCTGCGGCTGAAGTCGAAGAGGTTGCTGCTTGTGTTCTCCTCAAAGATTTTTATGGATTCCTCAATTCACATTGAGATTTTTCATCCATTTTGAGTTTATTCTTCTGTATGGTGTTAGAGAATCATCCAGTTTCATTCTTCTATATGTAGCTGTCCAATTTTCCCAGCACCACTTATTGAAGAGACTGTCTTTTTTCCCTTGGGTATTTTTCCCTATTTGACAAAGATTAGTTGACCAAAGAGTTGAGGGTCCACTTCTAGAGTCTCTATTCTGTTCCATCGGTCTCTGTGTCTGTTTTTGTGCCAATACCATGCTGTCTTGGTGATCACAGCTTTGTAATATAGCTTGAAGTCAAGCAACGTGATGTCCCCAGCTTGTTTTTCTTTTTCATCATTCCCTTGGAGATTCAGGGTCTTTTCTGGTTCCATACAAATTTTAAGATTGTTTGTTCCAGCTCTTTGAAAAATGCCTGTGGTATTTTAATAGGGATGGCATTGAAAGTGTAAATTGCTCTGGGCAGGATAGACATTTTAACAATGTTTATTCTTCCAATCCATGAGCATGAAATGTTTTTCCATCTCTTTGTGTCTTCCTCAATTTCTTTCATGAGTGTTCTGTAGCTTCTGGAGTATTTACCTCTGTCATTAGGTTTATTCCGAGGTATCTTATGGTTTTTGGTGCTATTGTAAATGGAATTGATTCTCTAATTTCTCAAATAATCTTTGACAAAGCAGGAAAAAATGTGCAATGGAAAAAAGACAGTTTCTTCAATAAATGGTGCTGGGAAAATTGGACAGCTATATACAGAAGAATGAAACTTGACCATTATCTTACACCATACACAAAGATAAACTCTAAATGGATGAAAGACCTCAAATGTGAGACAGGAATGTGTCAAAATCTTAGAGAAGAACATAGGCAGTAACCCCTTCAACATCAGTCACAGCAACTTCTTTCAAGACACGTCCTCAGGGGCGCCTGGGTGGCTCAGTCATTAAGCGTCTGCCTTTGGCTCAGGTCATGATCCCAGGGTCCTGGGATCAAGCCCCGCGTTGGGCTCCCTGCTCAGTGGGAAGCCTGCTTCTCCCTCTCCCTCTCCACCTGCTTGTGTTCACTCTCTCGCTGTGTCTCTCTCTGTCAAATAAGTAAATAAAATCTTTTTTGTTTGTTTTTTAAATTTTATTATGTTATGTTAGTCACCATACATCATTAGTTTTTGATGTGGTGATCCATGATCCATTGTTTTCATATAATGCCCAGTGCTCCATGCAGTACGTGCCCTCCTTAATACCCGTCACCGGGCTAACCAATCTCCCTTCCCCCCCCCCAAAAAAAACCCTGTTTGTTTCTCAGAGTCCATAGTCTCTCATGGTTCATCTCTCCCTCCAATTTCCCCCCCTTCATTTTTCCCTTCCTTCTCCTAATGTCCTCCATGCTATTCCTTATGTTCCACAAATAAAATCTTAAAAAAAAAAAAAGATGCATCCCCAAAGGCAAGAGAAACAAAAGCAAAAATGGACTTTTGGGACTTCATCAAGGTAAAAAGCTTCTGCACAGCAAAGGAAACAGTCAACAAAGAAAAGAGGCAACCCACAGAATGGGAGAAGATATTTGCAACTGACACTACAGACAAAG
The DNA here is from genome assembly GCF_011800145.1 of Mirounga leonina. Taxonomy (NCBI): domain Eukaryota; kingdom Metazoa; phylum Chordata; class Mammalia; order Carnivora; family Phocidae; genus Mirounga; species Mirounga leonina. The sequence goes on along the minus strand of NW_023270780.1, from coordinate 3,728,493 downwards.
GGCTGGTATCCAAGATCTATAAAGAACTTCTCAAACTCAACACCCAAAAAACAAATAATCAAGTCAAAAAATAGGCAGAAGACATGAACAGACACTTTGCCAAAAAAGACATACAAATGGCTAACAGACACATGAAAAAATGTTCATCAGCATTAGCCATCAGGGAAATCCAAATCAAAACCACATTGAGATACCACCTTACACCAGTCAGAATGGCAAAAATTGACAAGAAACAACAAATGTTGGAGAGGTTGTGGAGAAAGGGGAACCCTCTTACACTGTTGGTGGGAATGCAAGTTGGTACAGCCACTTTGGAAAACAGTGTGGATGTTCCTCAAAAATTTAAAAATAGACCTATTTTTATAGACCTACCCTATGACCCAGCAATTGCACTCCTGGGTATTTACCCCAAAGACACAGATGTAGTGAAGAGAAGGGCCATATGCACCCCAATGTTCATAGCAACAATGTCCGCAATAGCCAAACTGTGGAAAGAGCCGAGATGCCCTTCAACATGTGAATGGATGAAGAAGATGTGGTCCATATATACAATGGAATATTACTCAGCCATCAGAAAGGATGAACACCCAACGTTTACATCAACATGGATGGGACTGGAGGAGATTATGCTAAATGAAATAAGTCAAGCAGAGAAAGTCAATTATCATATGGTTTCACTTATTTGTGGAACATAAGGAATAGCATGGAGGACATTAGGGGAAGGAAGGGAAAAATGAAGGGGGGGAATTGGAGGGAGAGATGAACCATGAGAGACCATGGGCTCTGAGAAATAAACTGAGGGTTTTAGAGGGGAGGGGGTGGGGGGATGGGTTAGCCTGGTGATGGGTATTAAGGAGGGCACGTACTGCATGGAACACTGGGTGTTGTCCAAAAACAATGAATCGTGGATCATTGCATTGAAAACTGGTGATGTATTGTATGGTGACTAACATAACATAATAAAAGAAAAGAAAAGGAAATGGGAAAATATTTGCAAACCACACATCTGATAAAGTGTTAATATTCAAAATATATAAAAACACTTATCACACAATAGCAATAAACAAACAAATTAAGAAATGGGCAAAGGACCTGAACAGTACTTTATTTTGTTGCTCAGATTGTTCCAGCTCTGGCCATTGGGAGCTCTATCCGTTAGCTCCTGTGTCCTTTCTTAATACATCAGTGTGAGGCTTCAATTTGGTTTTATTTTTTGTTTTTTCTTTATTTGTTTTGCTTTTTGAGCACTTTCTTACTTTCTGGCACCTTGAAATGCTCCAGGCTTGTCTTGTATGTTTTATGCCCCTGTCTAGAAACAACAATTTCTTCAAGGAGCCTTGTTTCATTTTATGAAGAATGATATTAGAAACCAAGACCTGAGCATTTGGTATGCTCATTGCTACTAGTTTGTCACTTCTTTCAGGACTTCTCAGCTGACAAAGAAAATATAATTAATATTCTAACTGGTGTGTACGTGTGTGTATGTTTCTATATGTAACCAACTGTATTTAAATCAAGGCAAACATGAATTTACACTGACGACTCTCACTGTAATCCATTACTACATGGATCATTCTAGCCTCTTCCCCTTTCCCACCTTCAAACTTTGACTCCAACAGTGAGAAACCTGATACCTACCATCCACCATCTATTTTCCTAATCATTCATTTCCAGTGTACACATAGAGTTGAATCAGAATTATTAACCTGAACCCTTTCCCCTTTCCATGGGTATTAATATCATTATCGACTATGGGACGATGCCTATGAACAGTTCCTTTGCCTTTAGTCTTACAGATCCCTCTCATTTTCAAAGCTATTGAGGTCACCCCCTCCAGTGAAGTTGTTTCATACATTGTAACATAGATTCTCTCATCACAGTATGCATTGCTCCCTAGGATTCCTTGACTTCCTAAATAATTTTTTTCAGTTTTCATAAATTAAGGTTTACTCAACGCTGTAAAATTCTATGGGCTTTGACAAATGCATAATTATATGTATCTACCTTTACGTTATCATACAGAATAGTTTCATTGCCCTAAAAAACTCACCTATGCTTCACCTGCTCACCCTTTCCCTGCTCTCCCTGAATCCCTGACAACCACCGACACTTATACTATCCCTATAGTTTTGCTTTTTCTGGAATGTCATACAACTGGAATCTTACAGCATGTAGCCTTTACAGACTGGCTTCTTTGACTAAGCAATATGCATTTAGGTTTCACCTATGTCTTCTCATATTTCGGTAATTGATTTCCTTTTATCACTGACTAATATTTCATTGTATGAATATACCACAATGTGTTGATCCATTTACCTATTGAAGGACATCTTGTCTGCTTCAATTTTGGGCAATTATGAATAAAAGTGCTGTAAATCTTTGCATGCAGGTTTTTGTCTTAGAGATAGATTTTCAAATAATTTGGGCAATGCCTACAAGCACAGTTGCTGGATCACACAATAAGATTATGTTTAGCTTTGTAAATACCCTCCAAAGTGACACATAAAATTAGCCATCACAATCATTCATCATGATCCATTTGTTTTGTTTTGTTTTGTTTTGCTTTGCTTTGTTTTGTTTTTGAGGGGTTATACTGGTGAATTAAATAGGAATGTATAATGGGAACTACTATGAGAGTGGCATTAATCTCTGTCATTCTGCCTAGGATGATGTTGTACTGTATTTTATGTACTGTCTTGTTAGTGGAAGTGGGGGAGGGGGAGTTGCATGGTGTCATGGATTTCAATTTGGCCTTTCTACTATGATAACTCCATGGACGAGATATGAGATATGAGAAAACTGCCAAGTCCTATGTTCATCCTGAAAGTTCATCTTATCTTTAAAGCATCAGTGCATACAGGAACTGAAAAAATGGCCTCTGAGTGTGTCTATGGGCCTCTTGCTCCCATTGTGAAAAGGACCTGGGCCAGAACTCTGTCACCTGACTTCCTCACCCTCTTATTTTAACAGGAAGGCTAGGATGCTCTCTGGAGCCTCTAATGTTAGTATCAGCTCAGACTATACATCCAATAGCCCTCAAAAGATCTGGATATTTCTCTTTCTCCAAAGTATGGTTACTTGGGAAATAATTCGGTGCATCACTATTGTATATACTTGATGAGGTATTGTAGGGTCCTTCCTCAAGAGGACTGGATCTCCTTTCAATCAATGGGTTCTACGTCTGAGAACTGCCTCAGGATTGAATATTGGGTAAGGAATTGTAACTTAGCTTTGAGGTAGCTGACATCAGCCATATATATGGAACAAATATATATGCCTAATGACTGCCGATCCATCTTGTCCCTAGGAGTACCAACTTCTATTACCCATTGCTCTAGATCCCTGTGAGTCAAGGCACTGGTGAAAATTCTGACATTCCAATCTTGCTGACAATTACAGTAATCACAACTTCCTTCCCTCTAAAGGCTAACGAAGCCCACTTGTCCTCTGCTATTCCAGAATCCTGTCATCCTCACTGACACTGTGGAGCCCAGTTCAATAAATATTTCCTACCTCAGCCCCAGACTACAGAAGACAGTCAGTATCTGGCTTCTCAATGATGATGATGCCCCCTAATCAGTACATTCTTTGTAACCTTAATGAAAGGAATATCTTCCAAGCTCTCCTGAAGAACATATCCAGTTGTTTGGTTTGCGTTGTATAATAGATTCGTTCTAGCACATCCACCTTTCAAACACTTTATCCTTTCCTCAATACTCTCAGGTGGCCTGGCACCTTCACCATAACTTTTTTCAAGTCCTACAAGCATCCCAGCAGCATATTAGGACCATCTCTGGGGAACTGAGTCATAAGTCATAAGTATTGCCTCAGATCAATAAGTAGTCTCCTAGTCGGTCTCTTATTCTCCTCCCCATGGTCTAACATTCTCAAGCTCGTCCCCCAGGTAAGCACTCCTGTGTGCTGGAACATACTACTTGCAACTCCTTCAGTGAATAATTCTCCCTGACCTCCCTCTTATAAGGCAGAAACAACACTAACCAAGCTGGCTCTACTGAGACTTTAACCAATGGCCAGGAGTGGAGGGGGCAATTCTTGAGTTAGACAAGTATTGTCTTACAAGGCATCTACTTTAGTCGAAGTCTATTTTTTTTATGTTTATTTTATTTTATTTTATTTTTTATTTTTTAAAATTTTATTATGTTATGTTAGTCACCATACATCATTAGTTTTTGATGTAGTGATCCACTATCCATTATTTTCGTGTAACACCCAGTGCTCCATGCATTACATGCCCTCCTTAATACCCATCACCAGGCTAACCAATCTCCCTTCTCCCCCCAAAAAAACCCTGTTTGTTTCTCAGAGTCCATAGTCTCTCATGGTTCATCTCTCCCTCCAATTTCCCCCCCTTCATTTTTCCCTTCCTTCTCTTAATGTCCTCCATGCTATTCCTTTTTGGGTGCTGAGTTTGAGAAGTTCTTTATAGATCTTGGATACCAGCCTTTTATCTGTAGTATCATTTGCAAATATCTTCTCCCATTCTGTGGGTTACTCCTTTGTTTTGTTGACTGTTTCCTTTGCTATAAAGAAGATTTTATCTTGATGAACTCCCAAAAGTTAATTGTTGCTTTTGTTTCACTAGCTTTGGGAGATGTATCTTGAAAGAAGTTGCTGTAGGTGATGTCAAAGGGGTTACTGCCTATGTTCTCCTCTAGGATTTTGATGGATTCCTGTCTCACATTGAGGTCTTTCATCCATTTTGAGTTTATCTTTGTGTATGGTGTTAGAGAATGGTTGAGTTTCATTCTTCTGCATGTGGCTGTCCAATACTCCCAGCAACATTTATTGAAGAGACTGTCTTTTTTCTATTGCATGTTTTTTCCTGCTTTGTCAAAGATTATTTGACGATAGAGTTGAGGGTCCATATCTGGGTTCTCTATTCTGTTCCATTGGTCCATATGTCTGTTTTTGTGCCAGGACCATGCTGTCTTGGTGATCACTGCTTTGGTTTTTTTTTTGGGGGGGGGGTAAGATTTTATTTATTTATTTATTAGAGTGCGAGCGAGAAAGAAATAGCATGAGAGGGGAGAGGGTCAGAGGGAGAAGCAGGATCCCCGCTGAGCCGGGACCCCAATGTGGGACTCGATCCTGGAACTCTGGGATCATGACCTGAGCCGAAAGCAGTCGGTTAACCAACTGAGCCACCCAGGCGCCCAGTGATCACTGCTTTGTAATATAGCTTGAAATCGGGCAACGTGATGCTCCCAACTTGTTTTTCTTTTTCAACATTTCCTTGGTGATTCAGGGTCTTTTCTGATTCCATACAAATTTTAGGATTGTTTGTTCCAGCACTTTGAAAAATGCCATTGGAATTTTGATCGGGATGGCATTGAAGCTATAGAATGTTCTGGGTAGCATTGACATTTTAACAATGCTTTTTCTTCTGCTCCATGTGCATGGAATTTTTTTCCAACTTTTTGTGTCTTCTTCAATTTCTTTCATGAGTGTTCTATAGTTCCTAGAGTATAGATCCTTTACCTCTTTGGTTAGGTTTATTCCAAGGTATCTTATGGTTTTTGGTGCTATTGTAAATGGAATCGTTTCTCTAATTTCTCTTTCTACAGTTGCGTTGTTAGTGCATAAGAAAGCAACTGATTTCTGTGCATTGATTTTGTATCCTGCCACATTACTGAATTGCTGTATGAGTTCTAGTAATTTGGGGGTGGAGTCTTTTGGGTTTTCCACATAAAGTATCATGTCGTCTGTGAAAAGAGAGAGTTTGACTTCTTCTTTGCCTATTTGAATACCTTTTATTTCTTTTTGTTGTCTGATTGCTGTTGCTAGGACGTCTAGTACTATGTTGAATAACAGTGGTGAGAGTGGGCGTCCTTTTTGTGTTCCTGATCTTAAGGGAAAGGCTTTCAGCTTTTCCCCATTGAGGATGACATTCACTGTGGGTTTTTCATAGATGGATTTTATGAACTTGAGGAATGTTCCCTGTATCCCTATACTCTGAAGAGTTTTAATCAGGAAAGGATGTTGTTTTTTGTCAAATGTTTTTTCTGCATCAATTGAGAGGACCATATGGCTCTTCTCCCTCCTCTTATTAATGTGTTCTATCACATTGATTGATTTGCAAATGTTGAACCACCCTTGCATCCCAGGGATAAATCCCACTTGGTCATTCTCAATGATCCTTTTAATGTATTGTTGGATCTTATTAGCTAGGATTTTGTTGAGGACTTTGGAATCCATATTCATCAGGGATATCAGTCTGAAATTCTCCTTTTTGATGGGTCTTTGCCTGATTTGGGGATTAAGGTAATGCTGGCCTCATAGAATGAGTTTGGAAGTTTTCCTTCTGTTTCTATTTTTGAAACAGCTTCAGTAGAATAGCTTCAGTAGAATAGCTATTATTTCTTCTTTGAATATTTGGTAGAATGCCCCAGGGAATCCATCAGGCATTCTACCTGTAGAATAGCTTCAGTAGAATAGCTATTATTTCTTCTTTGAATATTTGGTAGAATGCCCCAGGGAATCCATCAGGCCCTGCACTCTTGTTTTTTGGGAGGTTTTTGATCACTGCTTCAATCTCGTTACTGGTTATTGGCCTATTCAGGTCATCAATTTCTTCCTGTTTCAGTCTTGGCAGCTTATAGGTTTCTAGGAAGGCCTCCATTTCATCCAGATTGCTCAGTTTATTGGCATATAGTTGTTGATAATAATTTCTAATAATTGTTTCTATTTCCTTGGTGTTAGTCATGCTCTCTCCCTTTTCATTCATAATTTTATTAATTGGTGCCTTTCTCTTTTCTTTTGGATAGGTCTGGCCAGTGGTTTATTGATCTTATTAATTCTTTCAAAGAACCAACTTCTAGTTTCGTTTATCTGATCTACAGTGTTTCTGGTTTCTAATTCATTGATGTCTGCTCTAATTTTAATTATTTCTCTTCTAATGCATGGCTTAGGCATAGTTTGTTGCTTTTTCTCTAGTTCTTTAAGGTGTAGAGTTAGTTGCTGAATTCGGGATTTTTCTATTTTTTCAGTGAGGCTTGGATGGCTATGTATTTCCCCCTTAGGACCACCTTTGCAGTATCCCATAGGTTTTGGACCGAGGTGTTTTCATTCTCATTGGTTTCCATGAATTGTTTAAGTTCTTCTTTGATTTCCTCATTGACCCAAACATTCTTGAGCAGAGTGGTCTTTAGCTTCCAAGTGTTTGAATTTCTGCCATATTTTTTCTTGTGATTGAGTTCCAGTTTTAAAGCTTTGTGGTCTGAGAATATGCAGGGAATAATCTCAATCTTTTGGTATCGGTTGAGACCTGATTTGTGACCCAGTATGTGGTCTAATCTGGAGAAAGTTCCATGTGCACTTGAGAAGAATGAGTATTCTGTTGTTTTAGGGTGGAATGTTCTGTAAATATCTATGAGGTCCATCTGGTCCAGTGTGTCATTCTAAGCTCTTGTTTCCTTGTTGATTTTCTGCTTAGATGATCTGTCTATTGCTGAGAGTGGAGTATTGAGGTCTCCTACAATTAACGTATTGTTATCAATATGACTCTTTATTTTGGTTAACAGTTGGCTTATGTAGATGGCTGCTCCCATGTTGGGGGCATAGATATTTACAATTGTTAGATCTTCTTGTTTGATAGACCCTTTAATAATGATATAGTGTCCTTCTGTGCCTCTAACTACAGTCTTTAGTTTAAAATCTAATTTGTCTGAAATAAGAATTGCTACCCCAGCTTTCTTTTGAGGTCCGCTGGCATGGAAGATGGATCTCCATCCCTTCACTTTCAGTCTGGATGTATCTTTAGGTTCAAAATGAGTCTCTTGTAGACAGCATATGGATGGGTCCTGTCTTTTTATCCAATCTGCAACCCTGTGCCATTTTATGGGAGCATTTAGGCCATTCACATTGAGAGTGATTATTGAAAGATATGAATTAATTGTCATCATGTTGCCTGTGAAGACATTGCTTTTATAGACTGTCCCTGTAAAATTCTGTTCTATATCATTCTTGGGGTCTTTCTCCTTTTAGAGGACCCCCCTTAATATTTCTTGCAGGGCCGGCTTAGTGGTCACATATTCTTTCAGTTTCTGCCGGTCTTGGAAGCTGTGCATCTCTCCATCCATTCTAAATGACAGCCTTGCAAGATAAAGTATTTTTGGCTGCATGTTCTTCTCATTTAGTACCCTGAATATGTCTTGCCAGAGCTTTCTGGCTTGCCAGCTCTCTGTGGATAGGTCTGACATTATTCTGATGTTCCTCCCTCTGTACATAAGGAATCTCTTCTCCCTAACTGCCCTTAGGATGTTTTCCTTGGTTCTAAGATTTGCGAGTTTTACTATCACATGCCGGGGTGTTGGCCTGTTTTCCTTGATCTTGGGACAGGTCCTCTCTGCCTCTACACATGAATGTTTGTTTCATTCCCCAGATTAGAGAAGTTCTCAGCTACGATTTGCTCAAATACATCTTCTAGTCCTCTCTCTCTCCACCCCCTCAGGGATCCCAATAATTCTGACATTGGAACATTTCATGGTGTCATTTATTTCTCTGATTCTATTTTCATGGATTCTGAGTTGTTTTTCCCTGGCCTCCTCTTTTCCCCTTTTATCTATTATATTGTCTTCCAGGTCATTTATTTGTTCTTCTGCCTCACTTACCCTAGATGTTAGATTATCTAGATTGGATTGGATCTCATTGATAGCATTTTTAAGTTCTGCCAATTCAGAACTTTTCATTCAATTTCATTTCTGCCTTTAGAGACTCTATGTTGTCATTAATTGATTTCTCCATTCTAGCGATTGTCTTCACAATTGCTAGCCTGAATTCCATCTTCGACATCTTGGTTATATCTGCATCCATTTGTAAATCTGCAGCATAAGTCATAATCTCTGAATCTTTTCTATTTTGAGGGTTCTTCCTCCTAGTCATTCTATTGATGGGTGGTTGAGGGAATGAATAGAGTCCAAATTATTTACCAGAACCCAAGCAAGATGCACCTGTTTTCTAGGGACCTTAGGGTTGCTGGCCTCTTGTTTTCCCAGACTGTCTTCTAGGGGAGGGGCCTGCCATGCTGTTACTCAGGCAACCCTGTTTGGGCAGAGTTGGCCTGCCCCCCTGTGGTGGGGGATGGGCTCAGTGGGAATCAGTTTTGGGGTATTTTGTTCTCTGGTGGCTTTCCCTGGAGGCTTTCCACGTCTCTTTCGCGAGTCAGAGCAGAAGAGACCATTTCCACCCCTCTGCCTCAGAGCAGAGAGATCGCAGTCTGTTCTTCTGTGAGCTCTCCAGGCCACACTATCTCTGTTTCTGTCTGTGCTGCTATAAAGCGCAGCATCCTGGGTTGTGTGCCCCTCCCCAGCACTCCCAGTCCTGCCTCCAGATCGGGGCATGTTTCTGTCCCTTGTGCTTCTAAAACTGCCAGCTGCTCCCAGTTCGCATGTGGGACCTGCTGCTCTGGGTTTCCACCCCAGGAGCTGTCTTAAAGTCCTTTCCCCGCCGCTACCGATCTGCGAGTCTGTGCCCCATCTCCAGTGGGCGAGGCTGTCACTCACCAGTGGTGTAGGATCCCCACGGCCAGGCACCCTCCCGCTGCCATTTATCCTCCAATATCTGCCCACAGAGTCACGGTTCCCCGCTTTCTACCTCAAAACCAACTGCCTGTGATATTCTGTTTGTAGAGATCCAGATCTTCTTACATCTCAGGCTGATTTCGTAGGTGCTCAGAGTGGTCTGCTAGATATCCAGCTCAATTCCGGGGACCAGTTGAAATAGAGTCCCCTACTCCTCTGCCATCTTTCCTCTCCCCTAGTCGAAGTCTCTTTAGAGCCTTCAGCCAATGGGAATGTGAAGACAGAACCCTTATCCAAGGAGAGTGGCCCATTTCTATAGGCTGAGAAAATTCAGAGGATTCTGGAATTCAGTGTTATCAAGCACATTTGTGAATATGTCCCCAGGGCCCTGCTCTTCGTCTAAGAAACATGTAAAAAGCAACCTTCATTCACTATGGGTGGGGAATGTAAATTGGTGCAGCCACTATGGAAAACAGTACAGATATTCCCTCAAAATAAAAATAGAAATGTCCTATGATACAGTAATTCCACTATTAGGTATTACCCAAATAAAATAAAATCACTAATTCAAAAAGATATACACATCCCTATGTTTATTGCAGCATTATTTACAATAGCCAAGATATGGAAGCAACCCAAGTGTCCAATCATATGAATGGATAAAGAAGATGTGGTGTATATATACACAATCGAATATTACTCAGCCACAAAAAGAATGAGATCTTGCCTTTTTTTAAAGATTTTATTTATTTATTTGACAGAGAGAGAGGGAACACAAGCAGGGGGAGTGGGAGAGGGAGAAGCAGGCTTCCTGCTGAGCAGGGACCCAGGACCCTGGGATCATGACCTGAGCCGAAGGCAGATGCTTAACCACTGAGCCACCCAGGTGCCCAGAGATCTTGCCATTTGTGACAACATGGATGGACCTAGAGGACATTATGTTGAGTGAAATAAATCAGGGAAAGAGAAATGCCGTATGATTTCATTCATATGTAGAATCTAAAAAACAAAACAAACAAGCAAATCAGAACCATAAATATAAAGAATAAACTGGTGGTTGTCAGAGGGGAGGGAGTAGGTGATGGGCAAAATAGGTGAAGGGGAGTAGCAGCTACTGGTTTCCAGTTATGGAATCAACAAGTCACAGGGATGAAAGGTGCAGCATAAGGAATATAGTCAATGGTATTGTTACCACGTTGTATGGTGACAGAAGGTAGATACACTTATGGTGAGTACAGTATAACATATAGATTTGTCAAATTACTATGTTGTATGCTGAAACCAATTAACATTGGGTGTCACCTATACTTCATTTAAAACAAAAGAGGAACATGTGGATGCTACAAATTCAACTTTTTTTGAAGGTCAAGATTAGGTCCTAAGCCTGGTATTTAGCACCATCTGCCCTCTGCAGGAGAGGAGGGCCTTTAAACACTATGGAGGTTTTCTGACTTTCATATCATGTCCTAAGATAGTAAATGGATGAACTGAGTTTGTCATTTTTTTCTCTTTAAAGCATCAGTAGGATCCAGGAATAATCAACCAATCCCACTGCCCATAATGATTACCATTTCCTCCATGTGTCTCAAATGTCAAATATACTGCACAAGCCAGCACAACACCTTCCACTGACCATATTTTGCCCCAGTTCACCATAAAAGATAGTAATGACATGTTACAATATGCCAAGGGCAATCAACACTCCACTTACCACCAATGAAGGGGTTCTAGTCTCTTTTCGCCAGTGAGTGAGCCAATTACAGAATCCCTCCATTAGAATCTGCTTCCTGGAACCACAACTAGTTGTCATTGTTGGGTTCCCCAGCAGGACTCCCTGAGATGAGGATTTGTTTGCAAGTGATTTATGAAGGTAGTGCTTCCAAGAGAAACTAGTAAAGGAGTAGAAGCAGGACTGGGAAGAAAACAAAACCATGCAGGTATGTGGTTTCAGGCAAAGAAGTATGGAAGATAGCTTCAACATGGTCCCACAAGAGAATTTTAGACCATTAAAGAAGTCTCAGAGCTGTACTGATGTGAAGCAAGAGAGCCAAGCTTCCACACTCTAGTGCCTATAAGTCATTGGCTAAGGGCCACTCCAGGGAGACATAAAATCTCAGGCACGTCAGGTTTATGCATGTGAGGACAGAACGGTTCCATTGCCCATGGGAAGTCATATGAAGAAGTATCACAATATGAATGAATGGACACAAAACCCTACCAAAGTCTATGTGATGTTGAAGGACAACATGAGGACATGGCCAGCAAAATCCAGATAAAAAATTCTAAATGACAATGTGATATTTTCAATAAAAAATTTCAAGGAGACAAAAAATGGACAGGGAACTTTGTAGATTAAAATAAACTTTAAAGATATATTAACCAATAACAGTGAATCTACCTTCTTTTTATCTCAATTCAAATAAGTTCTTTAAAAATGATGATTTTTATGAGATAATTGAAAATGTGAACACTGAGTGGATATTTCATAATAAAAGGGTTTTTTTGGTACTTTTAAGATATGATAATATTTAACATAACTGCTTGGAGAAAAAAAAAGAGTCATCCTTAATTTAGAGATATCTGTAGATGAAGTGACATAAATTTGGAATTTGCTTTAAAAAAACAGAGGGTGCAATTATTGGGGATATAAATGAGACAAGACTGGTCATAATTTGATGATTATTAAAGCTGGATGATATACATGAGACTCATTCTACAATCCTGTTCACCTTTGTATATGTTTAAAATTTGCCATAAAATAGTAAAAACAATCATTGAAAAATGCTAATAATGACAATATAGAAATTGTGCCCTACTTTATAACTACTTAAATATATAATAAAAAATATATTTCAACTTAAAAATGTAAAGAGTAGTGCAGAACATTTAAAACATTTTATAGAGATGTCTTAGCTTGGTTTCCCCCTAAAAAAGGTGTGGTCTAAGACAACAGAATGCATACAAGTAGTTTACTTTGAGAAGTGACCCCAAGTAACTGAAATCAAGAGCAGTACAAGGAATCAAACAAAACAGGGGCAAAGTCAATCCAAGGGTGTGCTGTGAGCTGCGTGCTACTGTGGGCACCTGCAGCTAAATCCCACTCCAGAGCTAAGGACCTTGCAGAACGCACATCAGAATTGCTCATCTGAGACCCTGAAAGAATGTTATCTCTTCATGGACTCCTGACTGCTAATATTCAGTGGTTGTTTTAGGGGATGTTACTTCCCTCACCCTTCTGCATTGTATTTGCCCCAACATGCTGAGGCAGGCTCCTGTGAGTGTTCCAGGTGTGACAGTCATGAAGCCTTGGTACAAAAGAGCCACTGAAGTAAGGTGCTTCAGGCTAGCTCTGAGCATGGTGGTTGCCATAGCTTCATACCCCTATATGAAGGGGGGTTGAGAAAATGGGAGATGGGCATAAAAGTGTGAGACTATAAGCATCTAAGAAGCCTGACAGAGACTCTCATCAGAGTGGTCTCCCTATTGTGATAGTTACTCTCTCCTCCTGCAATTATCATTTTGAATAAAGTCTCTCCCTGCTGACTGTTTCCTTTGCTTTGCAAAAGCTTTTTATCTTGATGAAGTCCCAAAAGTTCCTTTTTGCTTTTGTTTCACTAGCTTTTGGAGATGTATCTTGAAAGAAGTTGCTGGGGCCGATGTCAAAGAAGTTACTGCCTATGTTCTCCTCTAGGATTTTGATGGATTCCTGTCCCACATTGAGGTCTTTCATCTATTTTGAGTTTATCTTCATGTATGATGTTAGAGAATGGTCCAGTTTCATTCTTCTGCACGTGGCTGTCCAATTTTCCCATGACCATTTATTGAAGAGACTGTCTTCTTTCCATTGAATATTTTTTCCTGCTTTTTTGAGGATTATTTGACCATAGAGTTGAGGGTCCATATCTGGGCTCTCTATTCTGTTCCATTGGTCTATATGTTTGTTTTTGTGCCAGTACCATGCTGTCTTGGTGATCACAGCTTTGTAATATAGCTTGAAATCAGGCAACATGATACCTCCAGCTTTGTTTATCTTTTTCAACATTTCCTTGGCGAATCGGGGTCTTTTCTGATTCCATACAAATTTTAGGATTGTTTGTTCCAGCACTTTGCAAAATGTCATTGGAATTTTGATCAGGATGGCGTTGAAGGTACAGATTGCTCTGGGTAGCATAGACATTTTAGCAATGTTTATTCTTCTGATCCATAACATGGAATGTTTTTCCATCTTTTTGTGTCTTCAATTTCTTTAATGAGTGTTCTGTAGTTCCTAGAGTATAGATCTTGAATTCACCAACGAATTCTACACCTTAAAGAACTAGAGAAAAAGCAACAAATGATGCCTAAGCCATGCATTAGAAGAGAAGTAATTAAGATTAGAGCAGACATCAATGAATTAGAAACCAGAAACACAGTAGATCAGATCAATGAAACTAGAAGCTGGTTCTTTGAAAGAATTAATAAGATTGATAAACCACTGGCCAGACTTATCCAAAAGAAAAGAGAAAGGACCCAAATTAATAAAATTATGAATGAAAGGGGAGAGATCATGACTAACACCAAGGAAATGGAAACAATTATTAGAAATTATTATCAACAACTATATGCCAATAAACTGAGCAATCTGGATGAAATGGAGGCCTTCCTGGAAACCTATAAACTGCCAAGACTGAAACAGGAAGAAATTGACAACCTGAATAGGCCAATAACCAGTAACGAGATTAAAGCAGTGATCAAAAACCTCCCCAAAAAACAAGAGTGCAGGGCCTGATGGATTCCCTGGGGCATTCTACCAAACATTCAAAGAAGAAATAATACCTATTCTACTGAAGCTGTTTCAAAAAATAGAAACAGAAGGAAAGCTTCCAGACTCATTCTATGAGGCCAGCATTACCTTAATCTCCAAACCAGGCAAAGACCCATCAAAAAGGAGAATTTCAGACTGATATCCCTGATGAATATGGATTCCAAAATTCTCAACAATATCCTAGCTAATAGGATCCAACAACACATTAAAAGGATCATCCACTATGACTAAGTGGGATTTATCCCCCAGATGCAAGGGTGGTTCAACATTTGCAAATCAGTGTGATAGAACACATTAATAAGAGGAGAGAGAAGAACCATATGGTCCTCTCAATTGATGCAGAAAAAGAATTGACAAAATACAGCATCCTTTCCTGATTAAAACTCTCCAGAGTATAGGGATAGAGGGAACATTCCTCAAGTTCATAAAATCCATCTATGAAAAACCCACGCGAATGTCATCCTCAATGGGGAAAAGCTGAGAGCCTTTCCCTTAAGCCTTTCCCAGAGGAACATGTCAAGGATGCCCACACTCACCACTATTGTTCAACATAGTACTAGAAGTCCTAGCAACAGCAATCAGACAGCAAAAAGAAATAAAAGGTATTCAAATTGGCAAAGAAGTCAAACTCTCTCTTTTCGCAGATGACATGATACTTTATGTGGAAAACCCAAAAGACTCGACCCCCAATTACTAGAACTCATACAGCAATTCAGTAATGTGGCGGGATACAAAATCAATGCACAGAAATCAGTTGCTTTCCCACACATAACAATGCAACTGTAGAAAGAGAAATCAGAGAAACGATTCCATTTACAATAGCACCAAAAACCATAAGATACCTTGGAATAAACCTAACCAAATATATAAATAACCTACACTTTCAATGCCATCCCTATCAAAATACCATTGGAGAGATTTGCTTCTAATCATATTTGTCTTTCCTTGTAAATTAGGGATTTCCTTTCCCTTGATGCTTTTAAGATTTTTTCCTTATCTCTGTATTTTGCAAATTTTACTATGGTATGTCTGGGTGTTGGCCTGCTTTTGCTGATTTTGATGGGGTGCCTCCTGGATTTGGATGTCTTTACTTCTCCAGATTAAGGAAGTTTTCAGCTATAGTTTGCTCAAATAAACCTTCTGCATTCTTTCCCCTCTTTTCTACTTCTGGGATTCCTATGATAGGAATGTTATTATGCTTCAATGAGTCACTGAGTTCCCTTAGTTTACATTTATGATCCAATATTTTTCTTTCCCTCTTCTTTTCAGCTTCATTATTTTCCATAATTTTATCTTCTATATCACTTATTCATTCCTCCACTTCTTCCATCCCAGTCAGTTTTGCATCTGTTATATCATTTTTTAGTCTAGCCTGATTCGTTTTAAGTCCATTATCTCTGCTGTAAGGGACTCCCTGGTGTTCTATACTTTTCTCAAGCCCAGCTAGTATCCTTATGATTGTTGTTTTAAATTCTGTATCAGGCATATTACTTATATCTTTTTCAATTGGCCATGGCCTTCCTTGTTCTTTCTTTTGGGATAAATTCCTCCATCTTTGCATTTTACCTATCTCTGTCTTCTTTTTGTGTTAGGAAAGCCTGCTATGTTTCCTAATCCTGAGAGTAATGACTTTATTTAGAAGAGATAATATATTGGGTGCCTGGGTGTCTCAGTCAGTTAAGCATCTGTCTTCAGCTCAGGGCATGATCTTGGGTCCTGGGATTGAGTCCTGCACTGGGCTCCCTGCTCATCTGGGAGTCTGCTTCTCCCTCTGCCCCTCCACCCTGCTCGTGCTCTCTCTCTTTCTCTCTCTCTCATGCATGCACGTGCATGCAAAAATAAACAAATAAAATATTTTAAAATAAAATTCAAAAAAAGATGTCATATACTGTCCAGAGCCTGGCACTTCAGGAAGTGTCTCTGATGTGTGCTACATGGACTCTGTTGCTGAGTTTTGGCTGCTCTTTCCCTTGGGTCAGTCCTCTGCAGAGCTTCTCCTTGCATGCAGTAGGGAGTATTTGGACCTTGTTTTTACTAGGCATGCTCTGATCTGCTTGTTAAAAGAGGCCAGATCCTATTTCCACTAGAGCTGAAGCTTTGCTGCACTCTATGGTCAGTAGACTTGGTGCATGTTGGGGGTTTATGCTGGTCTTCTGGGGGGTGGGGAGCACACTGCTCTGGATCTCAGGCACATTTGCCCTAGTAAAGAAGGACCTGTAGAGCACAAAAGGGTGGGCATTGGTGTAAGCATCTCAGGCTTTCACTGTGGGTACTGTGCTGCTCACTGAAGTCAGTCCATGCTGATAGGTGGTGGAGAAAAATGGTACCAGCCCTCTCCCTCATCCCCAGAGAGGGGATTTGACATCCACTGCTGTCCAGGTAGCCCTCAGAGAAAAGCAATCTCCCCTCATGTGTCCTATGTGTCCCTCGGATCCCTACATTCACCCTGTCCATGTCTGAGCCATCTGTCCACCTAGCAGCTCAGTGCACCTATGTTTTATCTCAGGCATATTGGCTGAGTTTCAAAAGTCCAGACTTTAGGAAACCAGTGTGGCACGAACTCACACTGTTCCCCTGAAGGATAGTCTTGCCATGCTGGGGCTGGTGCAGATTTGTCCCCAAAGCGTAGTCACACCAATGCCCAGGAGTTTGGAGTTTAGAGTAAAGTGCAGGAAAAAGTCTGCATCCAGGTTAGCTGTCCTCAGCAGGTGTCTCTACCCCTGTGCTAAGGAACAGGGCAGTGCAATATCACCCACCAGCTCTTTTGTCCTCTGAGAGGCAATGGCACCTCTCCCAGAGGTGCTCCAAGAAGGGGAAACTGTATCTCCCGGTGCATCCTAGGGGATCCTCAGATTGCACCCTCTGCTCCCAGACCTCTGTCCTTTTCCAAAGGAGTACCACTGTGCCCACCAGGCTCCACACTGACCTCAGTGCAGACTTCCAAAACTCCAATATTTGAGCTCTGCTGGTTGTAAAACCCATGATAATCAGGCCCTCTTGCTTTCCCAGTCAGTGGTTTTAGGGAAGTGTTTTTCTTCTGCAATCTCTTCTCTCTCTCTCTCTCTCTCTCTCCTCTCTCCATGATCACGGCTCCCTCCCCTCCACAGAACCTCCAATGCTTTCCTACCCCAAAATCATATCTCCACACCTCCTACCTTCCATGATGTGGCCTCTTCTCTCCCTCTAGTTGTGCAGTTTGTTCTCTCAGTCTTCAGATCAATTTCTTAGATGTTCAGAATGATTTGATATTTATCTATCTGTGTCAGAAATGAGGCAAGCATAGGGTCCTCCTACTACTCTGCCATCTTAACTCTCTGTATCTGATTTTGGACATTACATTTATAGAGCCCAGAATGTATATCAGTTAACCAACAGATACTTATTAAGTGTCTACATCAATGTTACTGAAATCAATCAATAAGTAGTTCTCAAACTACACCATTACAACCCTAAAGTTGATGACTAAGGATGCATGGGATCTTGGAAGTGAACAGATAGGAACCATCTCATTTGGGAGTATTTAAAGGTGTATGCAACACTGACACAGACTAACAGTAAGTTTTTACTGCATTAGTTACTTGTTGCCACTGTAATAAATTACCACAAGTCTAATGGCTTAAAACAACACAAATCTTTCTCTTATAATTCTGGAGGTCAGAAGTCCAAAATGGTGGTGCCTGGGTGGCTCAGTTGGTTAAGCAACTGCCTTCAGCTCGGGTCATGATCCCAGGGTCCTGGGATCGAGTCCCACATCAGGCTTCCCTTGCTCTGCAGGGAGCCTGCTTCTCCCTCTCCCTCTGCCTGCCACTCTCCGTGCTTGTGCTCTCTCTGTCAAATAAATAAATAAAATCTTTAAAAAAAAAAAAAAAAGAAGTCCAAAATGGGTCTTAAAAGTTAAAATCAAGGTGTTGGCAAAGCTGTATTCCTATTTCTATAAGTTCTAGGAGAGAATCCATTTCCTTGTCTTTTCCAGCCTCTATAGGCCATCTGCATTCTTTGGTTCAAGAACACTTCCTCCATCTTTAAGGCACATCATTCTGACCTCTGCTCCCATCGTCACATCTCTTCTCTCTGACTTTGACCCTCTCGCCTCCTTCTTATACAGATACATGGGATTACACTGGCCACCTGGATAATCTAGGACACTTCCCCCACCTCAAGATCCTTAATTTAACATATATTAAAAGTCTTTTTAGCCATTTTCCCTTCCGTTCCCCTATGACCCTCTATTTTGTTTCTTAAATTCTACATGAGTGAAATCATATGATAATTGTCTTTCACTGGTTGACTTATTTCACATAGCATAATACCATTTAGTTCCATCCACATCATTACAAATGGCAAGATTTCATTTTTTGATGGCTGAGTAATATCCCATTATATATATATACACCACATCTTCTTTATCCATTCTTTAGTGTGATTAACAGGTTTAAGGTGGGATTACATTGTGGCTGATTTGCATTTCCTTGATGATTAGTGATGCTGAAAATCTTTTTTTTTATTATTTTCTGCCAACTTTTATTATTACTATTTTTTATTATGTTTAATTAACCAACACATAGTACATCATTAGTTTTTTATTTTTATTGTTATGTTAATCACCATACATTACATCATTAGTTTTTGATGTAGTGTTCCATGATTCATTGTTTGTATATAACACCCAGTGCTCCAGGCAGAACATGCCCTCTTTAATACCCATCACCAGGCTAACCCACCCCCAAGCCCCTCCCTTCTAGAACCCTCAGTTTGGTTCTCAGAGTCCATCGTCTCTCATGGTTCCTCTCCCCCTCTGATTTAACCCCCTACATTCTTCCTCTCCTGCTATCTTCTTCTTCTTCTTTTTTTTTTTTTTAACATATATTGTATTATTTGTTTCAGAGGTACAGATCTGTGATTCAACAGTCTTACACAATTCACAGTACTCACCATAGCACATACACTCAACAATGTCTAACACTTAGCCACCCCATCCCTCCCACCCCCCACACTCCAGCAACCCTCAGTTTGTTTCCTGAGATTAAGGATTCCTCATATCAGTGAGGTCATATGATACATGTCTTTCTCGGATTGACTTATTTTGCTCAGCCTAACACCCTCCAGTTCCATCCACATCGTTGCAAATGGCAAGATCTCATTTCTTTTGATGGCTGCATAATATTCCATTGTATATATATACCACTTCTTCTTTATCCATTCACTGTCGATGGACATCTTGGCTCTTTTCATAGTTTGGCTATTGTGGACATTGCTGCTATAAAAATCAGGGTGCATGTACCCCTTCGGCTCCCTACATTTGTATCTTTGGGGTAAATACCCAGTAGTGCAATTTCTGGATCTTATGTTGCTCTATTTTCAACTTTTTGAGGAACCTCCATACTGTTTTCCAGAGTGGCTACACCAGCTTGCATTCCCACAAACAGCATTCCCCTTTCTCTGCATCTGCGCTAACATCTGTCCTTTCCTGACTTGTTAATGTTAGCCATCCTGACTGGTGTGAGGTGATATCTCATTGAGGTTTTGATTTGGATTGCCCGGATGCCAAGCGATGTTGAGCACTTCTTCATGTGTCTGTTGGCCATTTGGATGTCTTCTTTGCAGAAATGTCTATTCATGTCTTCTGTCCATTTCTTCATTGGATCATATGTTCTTTGGGTGTTGAGTTAATAACTTCTTTACAGATTTTGGATACTAGCCCTTTATCTGATATGTCATTTGCAAATATCTTCTCCCATTCTGTTGGTTGTCTTTTGGTTTTGTTGACTGTTTCTTTTGCTGTGCAAATGCTTTTTATCTTGATGAGGTCCCAATAGCTTATTTTTGCCCTTGCTTCCCTTGCTTTTAGCAATGTTTCTAGGAAGAAGTTGCTGCGGGTGACGTTGAAGAGGTTGCTGCCTGTGTTCTCCTTGAGGATTTTGATGGACTCCTGTCTCACATTGAGATCTTTCAACCATTTGGAGTCTATTTTTTGGGGGGTGTAAGGAAATAGTCCAGTTTCATTCTTCTGCATGTGGCTGCCCAATTTTCCCAACACCATTTGTTGAAGAGACTGTCTTTCTGCCATTGGACATTCTTTCCTGCTTTGTCAAAGATTGGTTGACCATAGAGTTGAGGGTCCATTTCTGGGCTCTCTATTCTGTTCCATTGATCTCTGTGTCTGTTTTTGTGCCAGTACCATACTGTCTTGATGATGACAGCTTTGTAATAGAGCTGGAAGTCCGGAATTGTGATGTCGCCAGCTTTGCTTTTCTTTTTCAACATTCCTCTGGCTATTCGGGGTCTTTTCTGGTTCCATACAAATTTTAGGATTATTTCCTCCATTTCTTTGAAACAAGTGGATGGTATTTTGATAGGGATTGCATTGAATGTGTAGATTGCTCTAGGTAGCATTGAGATCTTCACAATATTTGTTCTTCCAATCCATGAGCATGAAACATTTTTCCAATCCTTTGTGTCTTCCTCAATTTCTTTCATGAGTATTTTAGAGTTTTCTGAGTACAGATACCTTGCCTCTTTGGTTAGATTTATTCCTAGGTATCTTATGGTTTTGGGTGCAATTCTAAATGGGATCGACTCCTTAATTTCTCTTTCTTCTGTCTTGTGGTTGGTGTATAGGAATGCCACTGATTTTTGTGCATTGATTTTATATACTGCCACTTTACTGAATTCCTGTATGAGTTCTAGCAGTTTTGGGGTGGAGTCTTTTGGATTTTCCAATAAAGTATCATATAATCTGCAAGGAGTGAGAGTTTGACTTCTTTGCCAATTTGGATGCCTTTTATTTCTTTTTGTTGTCTGATTGCTGTGGCTAGGACTTCTAATACTATGTTGAATAGCAGTGGTGATAGTGGACATCCCTGCCATGTTCCTGACCTTAGGGGGAAAGCTCTCAGTTTTTCCCCATTGAGAATGATATTGGCTGTGGGTTTTTCATAGATGGCTTTTATGATATTGAGGTACGAACCCTCTATCCCTATACTCTGAAGAGTTTTGATCAAGAAAGGATGCTGTACTTTGTCAAATGCTTGTTCTGCATCTATTGTATGGTCTTTGTTCTTTCTTTTTAATGTATTCTATCACGTTGATTGATTAGTGGATGTTGAACCAACCTTGCAGCCCAGGGATAAAGCCCACTTGGTCGTGGTGAATAATCCTTTTAATGTACTGTTGGATCCTATTGGCTAGTATTTTGGTGAGAATTTTTGCATCCATGTTCATCAAGGATATTGGTCTGTAATTTTCCTTTTTGATGGGGTCTTTGTCTGGCTTTGGGATCAAGGTAATGGTGGCCTCATTGGACGACTTTGGAAGTTTTCCTTCCGTTTCTATTTTTTGGAACAGTTTCAGAAGAATAGGTATTAATTCTTCTTGAAATGTTTGGTAGAATTCCCCTGGGAAGCCATCTGGCCCTGGGCTTTTGTTTGTTGGGAGATTTTTGATGACTGCTTCAATTTCCTTAGTGGTTATAGGTCTGTTCAGGTTTTCTATTTCTTCCTTGTTCAGTTTTGGTAGTTGATACATCTCTAGGAATGCATCCATTTCGTCCAGATTCTAATTTTCTGGCACATAGTTGCTTATACTATGTTTTTATAACTGTTTGTATTTCTTTGGTGTTTGTTGTGATCTCTCCTCTTTCATTCATGATTTTGTTGATTTGGGTCATTTCTCTTTTCTTTTTGATATGTCTGGCCAGGGGTTTATCAATATTATTAGTTCCTTCAAAGAAGCATCTCCTAGTTTCATTGATCTGTTCTACTGTTCTTTTGGTTTCTATTTCATTGATTTCTGCTCTGGTCTTTATTATTTCTCTTCTCCTGCTGTGTTTAGGCTTTATTTGCTGTTCTTTCTCCAGCTCCTTGAAGTGTAGGGTTAGGTTGTGTATTTGAGACCTTTCTTGTTTCTTGAGAAAGGCTTGTATTGCTATATACTTTCATCTTCGGACTGCCTTTGCTGTATCTCAAAGATTTTGAACAGTTGTGTTTCCATTATCATTTGTTTCCATGAATTTTTTTAATTCTTCTTTAATTTCCTGGCTGACCCATTCATTCTTTAGCAGGATGCTCTTTAGCCTCCATGTATTTGAGTTCTTTCTGACTTTCCTCTTGTGATTGAGTTCTAGTTTCAAAGCACTGTGGTCTGAAAATAGGCAGGGAATGATCCCAATCTTTTGGTACTGGTAGAGACCTGATTTGTGACCTAGGATGTGATCTATTCTGGAGAATGTTCTATGGGCACGAGAGAAGAATGTGTATTCTTTTGCTTTGGGATGGAATGTTCTGAATATATCTGTGAAGTCCATTTGGTCCAGTGTGTCATTTAAAGTTTTATTTCCTTGTTGATCTTTTGCTTAGATGATCTGTCCATTTCAGTGAGGGGGGTGTTAAAGTCCCCCACTATTATTGTATTGTCAATGTGTTTCTTTGCTTTTGTTATTAATTGGCTTATATAATTGGCTGCTCCCATGTTAGGAGCATAGATATTTACAGTTGTTAGATCTTCATGTTGGATAGACCCTTTAAGTAGGATATAGTGTCCTTCCTCATCTCTTATTACAGTCTTTGGTTTAAAATCTAATTTGTCTGATATAAGAATTGCCACCCCAGCTTTCTTTTGGTGTCCATTAGCATGGTAAATGGTTTTCCACCCCCTCACTTTCAATCTGGGAATGTCTTTGGGTCTAAAATGAGTCTCTTGCAGACAGCATATTGATGGGTCTTGTTTTTCAATCCAATCTGATAGCCTGTGTCTTTTGATTGGGGCATTTAGCCCATTTACATTCAGGGTAACTATTGAAAGATAGGAATTTAGTGCCATTGTATTGCCTGTAAGGTGACTGTTACTGTATATTGTCTGTGTTCCTTTCTGGTTTATATTACTTTTAGGCTCTCTCTTTGCTTAGAGGACCCCCTTCAATATTTCTTGTAGGGCTGGTTTTGTGTTTGCAAATTCCTTTAGTTTTTGTTTGTCCTGGAAGCTTTTTATCTCTCCTTCTATTTTCAATGACAGCCTAGCTGGATATAATATTCTTGGCTGCATATTTTTCTCGTTTAGTGCTCTGAATATATCATGCCAGTCCTTTCTGGCCTGCCAGGTCTCTGTGGATAGGTCTGTTGCCAATCCAATGTGTCTACCATTGTAGGTTACATATCTCTTCTCCTGAGCTGCTTTCAGGATTTTCTCTTTGTCTCTGAGTCTCGTAAGTTTTACTATTCAATGTCAGGGTGTTGACCTATTTTTATTGATTTTGAGAGGGGTTCTCTGTGCCTCCTGGATTTTGATGCCTGTTTCCTTCCCCAAATTAGGGAAGTTCTCTGCTATAATTTGCTCCAATATACCTTCCGCCCCCTCTCTCTTCTTCTTCTGGGATCCCAATTATTCTAATATTGTTTCGTCTTATGGTATCCCTTATCTCTCGAATTCTGCCCTCGTGATCCAGTAGTTGTTTACCTCTCTTTTGCTCAGCTCCTTTATTTTCCATAATTTGGTCTTCTATATCACTAATTCTCTCCTCTGTCTCATTTATCCTAGCAGTTAGAGCCTCCATTTTTTATTGAACCTCATTAATAGCCTTTTTGATTTCAACTTGGTTAGATGTTAGTTCTTTTATTTCTCCAGAAAGGGTTTCTCTAATAACTTCCATGCTTTTTTCAAGCCCAGCTAGTATCTTTAAAATCATCATTCTGAACTCTAGGTCCAACATCATACTAATGTCCGTATTGAGTAGGTCCCTGGCAGTTGGTACTGCCTCTTGTTCTTTTTTTTTTTTTTTTTTTTGAGGTGATTTTTCCGTCTTGTCATTTTGTCCAGAGGAGAATAAATGAATGAGAGAACAAAATGCTGACAGGGTAACAACGTCCCCAGAAAATATACTCTAAACAAATCAGAAAAGACCTGAAACCAGGGGAAAAGAAAGGTAAAGAAAGAAAAAAGAAAAAGAAGGAAAAAAGAAAAAGAAAAAGATAAAAACAAACAAAAACAGAACAAAAAAAAAAACAGAATATGATCAAATATGATCAGGCTGGTGCATAGATCAGTGCCACACACTAGATTTGGGGTGTGTTTTGGTCTGTTAGAAGAAAGTGCCTCCCAAAATTTTAAAGAAAGAAAAACATATATGTACAAAAATAAGGGTTGATATGATGAAGGGATGGAATATGACTGTAAAGATGAACATTATAAAAGATTTTATAAAAGGAATTGATAAGATAAGAAGTTATTTGAAAAAAGAAAGAAGAAGATTTTTAAAAAAAAGAAAGAAAAAAAAGGGGTGAGAGAATGTGATCAGGCAGGAGACTAGAACAAAGCCATATACTAGAGATTTAGGGTATATTTTGATCTTTTAGAAGAAACTGTATCTCAAAATTTTAAAGTGAGAACAACTTATATATATATGCCAAAAATAAGGGTAAGTACTATGAAGGGATAGAATATGACTCTAAAACTGAAAAATAAAAAATGTTTTTTAAAAAAGGGATTGATAAGATGTTGGTTGAGAAAGGGAAAAAGAAAAATTTAAAAAAAAAGTTAAAAAAAATTAACTTTGAAAGACTAAAGAACCATGGTAAAAAAGCCATGAGTTCTATGTGCAGTATTCCCCTAGCACTGGATTTCTGCCATTCTCATTAATGGGTAAACTTGGTCTTGGCTGGCTGTTCTTGCTGATCTTCTGGAGGAGGGGCCTGTTGCCATGGTTCCTAAGTGTCTTTGCAGGAGGCGGAATTGCCCCACCCTTGCCAGTTCCGGACTAAGTAATCCGCTCAGGTTTGCTCTCGGGAGCTTTTGTTCCCTGCAAGCTTTCCGTACAGCTTTGGAGGACAAGAGTGAAAATGGCGGCCTCCCAATCTCTGCCCCAGAGGAGCTGAGAACTCAGGGCCCCACTCCTCAGTGTGCCCCCAGAGAAAAGCAGTCAATCACTCCTGTCTCCCTGGTCTCCGGCCACACTCCGTGATCACCCAGCCTCTGACCAAGTGTTTTTGTCTCTGGCACCCAACCCGGTGTGGAGTCTCCAAACCCAGCAGATTCCTCCAGTGCGCTCCCACACCGCTCCTCCCAGGGGATGAAGGGGAGTCTCCCTGCCTCTGCTACTTGTTGGGTCCCTTCCAAAAAGTGGTTCCTTTTTTGTTCAGAGAGTTGTTGCTATTCTTTTCTTCGATCTCCTGTTGAGTTCGTAGGTGTTCAGAATGGTTTGATCCCTATCCAGCTGAATTCCTGGGACCAGACAAAATCCAGGTCTCCTACTCCTCCACCATCTTGCTCCTCCCTCACATCAATACTTTTTGATGTTGTGTTCAACGATTCATTAGTTGCGTATAACGCCCAGCGCTCATCATGTCACATGCCCTCCTTAATACCCATCACCTGACTACCCCATCCCCTCACCCCCCTCCCTTCTATAACCCTCAGTTTGTTTCCCAGAGTCCAGAGTCTCTCATGGTTTGTCTCCCTCTCTGATTTCTTCCCATTCAGTTTTCCCTCCCTTCCCCTATGGTCATCCGCACTATTCCTTAGCTCCACATATGAGTGAAACCATATGATAATTGTCTTTCTCTACTTAACTTACTTCACTTAGCATAATCTCCTCCAGTTCCAACCATGTCAATGCAAATCGTAGGTATTCATCCTTTCTAATGGCCTAGTAATATCCCATTGTGTATATGGTTCACATCTTCTTTATTATTTATCTGTTGAAGGACATTTCAGCTCCTTCCACAGTTTGGTTATTGTGGACATTGCTACTAGGCACATTGGGGTGCATGTGCCCTTTCTTTTCATTATATCTACATCTTTGGGGTAAATACACAGTAGTGCAATTGCTGAGTCATAGGGTAGCTCTATTTTTAATGTCTTGAGGAACCTCCATACTGCTTTCCAGAGTGGCTGTACCAGCTTGCATTCCCACTAACAGTGTTCCCCTTTTTCTGCATCCTCGCCAACATCTGTTGTTCCCTGTCTTATTAATTTTTGCCATTCTAACTAGTGTAAGGTGGTATCTCATTGTGCTCTTGATTTGTATTTCCCTGATGGCTAGTGATATGGAGCATTTTTCATGTGTCTGTTAGCCATTTGTATGTCTTCTTTGGAGAAGTGTCTGTTCATGTCGTCTGCTCATTTTTTTAAAAAAGATTTTATTTATTTATTTGACAGAGAGAGAGAGAGACAGTGTGAGAGGGAACACAAGCATGGGGAGTGGGAGAGGGAGAAGCAGGCTTCCCACTGAGCAGGGAGCCCAATGTGGGGCTCGATCCCAGGACCCTGGGATCATGACCCGAGCCGAAGGCAGACGCTTAACAACTGAGCCACCCAGGCGCCCCTGTCTGCCCATTTTTTGACTGGATTATTTGTTTTTTGGATGTTGCATTTGAGAAGTTCTTTACAGATTTTGGATACCAGCCCTTTATCTGATATGTCACTTGCAAATATCTTCTCCCATTCCATGGGTTGCCTCTTTGTTTTGTTGACTGTTTCCTTTGCTGTGAAGAAGCTTTTTATTTTGATGAAGCCACAACAGTTCATTTTCACTTTTGTTTCCCTTGCCTTTCGAGACGTGTCATGAAAGAAGTTGCTGTGGCCAATGTCAAAGAGGTTACTGCCTATGTTCTCCTCTAGGATTTTTTTTTTTTATGTTCAGTTAGCCACTGTATAGTACATCATTAGTTTTGATGTAGTGTTCAATGATTCATTAGTTAAGTAAAACACCCAGTGCTCATCACAACACGTGCCCTCCTCAATACCCATCACCCTATTATCCCCACCTTCCTCCCCTCTGAAACCCTCAGTTGGTTTCCTGGGGTCCATAGTCTCTCATGGTTCATCTCCCTCTCTGATTTCTCCTCCTTCAGATTTCCCTCCCTCCCCCTGTGGTCCTCCGTGCTACTGCTTATATTCCACATATGAGTGAAACCATATGATAATTGTTTTTCTCTGCTTGACTTACTTCACTTAACATAATCCCCTCCAGTTCCATCCATGTTGATGCAAATGGTGAGTATTCATCATTTCTGATGGCTGAATAATATTCCATTGTATATATGTACCACATCTTCTTTATCCATTTATCTGTTGAAGGGCATCTTGGCTCCTTCCACAGTTTGGCTATTGTGGATATTGATGCTATGAACACTGGGATGCATGTGTCCCTTCTTTTCACAGCATCTGTATTTTTGGGGTATGGATTCCTGTCTCACATTGAGGTCTTTCATCCATCGTAAACTCTAAAGAGTAAGAGAATGATCAAGTTTCATTCTTCTGTATATAGCTGTCCAATTTTCCCAGCACCATTTATTGAAGAATGAAATAAGTCAAGCAGAGAAAGACAATTATCACATGGTTTCAGTCATATGTGGAACATAAGGAATAACATGGAGGACATAAGGGAAAGGAAGGGAAAACTGAAAGGGGGGAATCAGAGGGAGAGATGAACCATGAGAGACTATGGACTCTGGGAAACAATCTGAGGGTTTCAGAGAGAAAGCGGGTGGGAGGATGGGTTAGCCTGGTGATGGGTATTAAGGAGGGCACGTATTGTAATGAGCACTGGGTGTTATACGCAAATAATGAATCATGGAACACTACATCAAAACTAATGATGTACTATATGGTGACTAACATAACACACAGAAAAGAATTGGGTCAATTTCTGGAATTTAAGAAACAACACAAGTGAACAAGAAAAAAAAGACAAACAAAAAAACAGACTCTTAAATATAGAGAACAAGCTGGTGGTTGCCAGAGAGAAGGTGGGTGGGGGAATGGGTGAAATAGATAAAGGGGATTAAGGCTACACCTATTTTGATGAGCACTGAAAAGGTGTAGAATTGTGGAATCTTTATATTGTACACCTGAAACTAATATAACACTGTATGTTAATTATACCTGAATAAGAAATTTCTTTTCCTGGACGTTCTACTCTATCCCATTGTTCTATATGACTAACCTTCTGTCCATAAGATACTTTCTTGGTTACTGAGGCTTTATGGTAAGTCTTGAAGTCAACCAATGTGGGTTCTCCAGTTTTGTTCTTTTTCAGGTTGTTTGCCTACTCTAATTCCTTTGCCTTTCCCTGTAAATTTTGGGATCAACTTGCTCATTTCTACAGAACAAAAGAAAAAGCCTATTAGGATTCTTATTAGGATCTTGTTGAATCTACACAACATTTTTTTTTAAAAATTTACAACTTAATATTGAGTCTTGGAAGGCTAGAATCCATGAATATGGGTAACTTCATTTATTCAGATTTTTTTAAATTTCTTTCATCAGTATCTTATAGTTTTCAGCACACATATCTTGCACATATTTTTTTAGAATTATACTTAAGTATATCATGAATTTGGTGCTCTTGTAAGTGGTATTTTTATTTCAATGGTTTATTAATATTATGTAGAAATATAATTGACCAATAAATGGATAAAGAAGATGTGATATATATATATATATATATATATATATATATATGCAATGGAATATTACTCAGCCATCAAAAAAATGAAATATTGCCATTTGCAATGAAGTGGATGGAACTAGAGGGTATTACACTAAGTGAAATAAGTCAGGCAGAGAAAGACAAATACCATGTGATTTCACTCATATGTGGAATTTAAGAAACAAAACAGAAGAACATAGCGGAAGGGAAGGAAATATAAAATAAGATAAAAACAGAGAGGGAGGCAAACCATAAGAGACTCTTAACTATAGGGAACAAACTGAGGATTGTGGAGAGGAGGTGGGTGGGGGGATGGGGTAATTAGGTAATGGACATTAAGGAGGGCACTTGATGTAATGAGTACTGGGTGTTATAGGCAACTAATGAATCACAAAATTCTACCCCTGAGACTAATAATTCACTGTATGTTAATGAACTTGAAGTTTAATGAAATCTAAAAAAAGAAGAAAAAGAAAAAAAGAAACATAACCGCTTTTTTTTTTTTTTTTTTTTTTTTTTTGTATACTGACCTTATTATCCCAGGACTTGATAAAACTCACTTATTAGTTCTAGTTGAGGTTTTTTGTTTTGGGGTGTTTTTCTTTCTGTAATTTCTTTAGGGTTTTTCTACATTGACAATCACAACATCTGTAAATAAATAAAGTTTTACTTTCTCCTTTCCCACCCATAGCCTTATTGTACTGGCTAAGGTCTCTACTATGATGTCGAATATGAGTGGTGAGATTCATACTCCCAATTTTAAAGGGAAAGCATTCAGTCTTTACCATTAGGTAAGATGCTAGCTGTGGGAATTTTCTAGATGCCTGCTATCAGTCTGAGAAAGTTACTTCTATTCCAAATTAGCTAAGAGATTTCTTATCACAAATGGATGCTGAATTTCATCAAATGCTTTTTCTGCATCTATTGAGATGATAATATGGTTCTTTCGTATTTTGATATAATACATTACCTTGATTGATTTTTGAATATTGAATCAACCTGGGATTCCCAGGATAAACCCCACTTGACCATAACATATTATAGTTTTAATACATTGTCAAATGATTTACCAAATTTTCTTTTTTCTTTTTATTTTTTTGAACTCTTTTAAATTTTATTATGTTATGTTAGTCACCATACATCATTAGTTTTTGATGTGGTGATTTGCCCAATTTTCTTAAGAATTTTGGCATCCATGTTAATGAGGGATATTAGTCTGCATTTTTCTTTTCCTATAATGTATTTGTCCAGCTTTGGTATCAGGATAACGTTGGCCTCATAGAATGTGTTGGGAAGTATTCTCTCCTCTTCAACTTTCTCAAAGAGTTTATAGAGAATTGGTATTATTTCTTCATTAAATGTTTGATTCAATTCACCAGTGAGGCCATCTAGGCCTAGGGGGTTTTTTTGTATGTGTGTGAGAAGGTTTTTAACTACATATTTAATTTATTTAATACACATAAGGCTATTCATAAGGCTATTTATCTCTTTGTGATATCTTCTTTCTCATTCTAATATTGAAAATTTATGTCACCTCCACCTCTCTCTCTTTCTCTCTTCTACTTAGTCTTACTAAAGGTTTTCAATTATTTTGATCTTCTCCAAGAGCCAGATCCTATTTCACTGATTTTTCTCTATCATTTTTCTGTTTTCTATGTCATTGACTTATTCTTTTGTCTTTATTATCTTTTTTCTTCTTACTTTAAGTGAAATTTGCTCTTCTTTTTTCTAGTTCTTCTTTTTTACTTAAATTCAATTAGCCAAGGTATAGCACATCATTAGTTTTTGATATAATGTTCAATGATTCATTAGTTGAGTATATCAGTCAGTGCTCATCATATCACGTGCTTAAAGTGGAAGCTTAGGTTATTGAGTTGAGGCCTTTCTTCTTATCTAATATAGATATTTTAGTGCTATAAATTTTCCTCTAAGCACACTTTAGCTGCAATTCACAAATTTTGTGGGTTTTTTATTTCTATTCAGCTCAAAATACTTTCTAATTTCCTCTTTGATTTGTTGTTCTTTAACTTATAAGTATTTTGAAGTGTGTTTTAGTTTCTGAATATTTAAGAATTCCCAGATATCTTTCTGTTAATTCCTAATTGCAATCAAACACAGTCTGTAGCACTTGAACCATTTGAATCTATTGAGACTTGTTTTATGGCCCAGAATTCAGTCATTCTAGATAAATGTTCCAAGTGCACTTTAAAATAATATGTATTCTGCTGCTGTTGAGCGTTCTATAAATGTCACTTAGGTCAAGTTGGTTGATAGTGTTCAAGACTTCTATACACTTACTGATTTTGTGTCTACTTATTTTACCTAATACTGAGGGAGTTTTGAAATCTCTGACTATAAATGACTATTTCTTCTTGCAGTTCTATTCAGTTTTGGTTCATATTACACTTAGAATGGTAATGTTCTTTTGACAAATTGACCCCACCTAGGTTTTCTCTCATGTTGCAGCCTGAAAAC
The DNA here is from genome assembly GCF_011800145.1 of Mirounga leonina. Classification (NCBI taxonomy): domain Eukaryota; kingdom Metazoa; phylum Chordata; class Mammalia; order Carnivora; family Phocidae; genus Mirounga; species Mirounga leonina. Next base: position 3,697,253 of record NW_023270780.1, on the reverse strand, counting down.
TCTCTCTAGGTTTCAAACTGAGGATCACTTCATTTATTTCCCCCATGTTGCATGCTGTCCAATTCATGAAAATATTTGTTTCATTTTCTAACTAGATTGTAGCTGACAAAAGTGGGAAGGTAAAATTCAATCCATATTACTCCATCTTGGCCAGAAGTGAAAATCCCAAAGGCAATAGCTGAGCATAGACTTAAAGGAGAAAAAGGAGCAATACCTGTGAAAGAACACTCCAGAGAGAGGAAACTCAGATGAGAGACCAATGTGGTTGCAACAAAGAGAATAAGGGGAGTAGCAGGGTGAGGTCAGAGACCTTATAGTCCCTCTCAGGCCTCTGGTTTACTCTGAGAAAGACAGGAGACACTCTAGGGTGTTAAGCATAGGAGAGACATGGTCAGCCTTCTGTTTTGAAATGTTCAGACTGTCCACTGTTAAAGAGTAGGAGCAGCATATCAGTTCGGAGGCTAAGAGTACCCACAAGAAATGGTGGCAGTTGAACCTGGGTAGTAGCAGTGGTGATGGTGAGAACTGTGCAGATTCTGGTTATAACCTGAACATAGAAACAGTAGGATTTGTTGATAGTGTGACTTTGAGGTATGAAAGAAAGAAAGAAGTCAGGAATGATCTAGAGTTCTTTGCATTATACTGTATCATATTTATCTTTTATATTTTCACAAAAAGGTTTGGGAGTAGCTCTCCTATTATTGTGACTGTGTCTAGAGAATGAGCACTGGTGTATATTTGGTACTTTTTCTCCTATTCCTTTTTCAATGATCCAGCAATTATCTGCTCCTATGAATATTTCTAGGGTATAAGAATAAAGCATATGGGACTGACTTATTTCAAATTGGCTAAGGGTTGAAGTACAGTCCTCTGCCATGAACTTGACACAGGTGTGGTTTAGGACAGCCAACCTCTGCATTTCTTAGGGCAGGAGCACAGAATCTATATTTAAATTAATATACAAAGGACCTTCCCTTCACTACCATTCTCAAAATGGAAACTCAGTCTGCCTTATCATTCATGATGCTGTTTGACAAATAGCCCAGCCTAGGCCCTAGATTGCTAGGTTGTGGAACTAACAGATGAGAGAACCAGTCCTACAGCAGGCAGGATCTGAACTTGGCTGGTATGTACCTGACTCAATTTGCCTCTGGCTTTACTTAAAGATCTAAATTGGGTTGGATTTTGCCTCAGCTGAACTCCAGGCACTGGCAGGTTTGAGCAGCTTGCTGAACAAAGAAGTGGCTGGACTTGATAGCCCAGCTTTACATGTAGGTAGAGGAAGTTTCTAAAGCTGCAAAATATGCCTCAGTCAGCAAATGTCTCCCTGATATTTAGACCAATCCAAATCACACAAAACTACTTCTCTATCACAATTCTTTCGAATGGATTAACTGTGTTTTGGGTATTAAGGAGGGGGTGTGATGGGATGAGCACTGGGTGTTATATGCAACTAATGAATCATTGAAAATACAACAAAAACTAAGGATCTATTTAAAAAAAAAAAAGAATTCTTTCTATGTGGGCACCTGGGTGGCTCAGGCAGTTAAGTATCTTTCAGCTCAGGTCACGATCCCAGGGTCCTGGGATTGAGTCCCACAATGGGCTCCCTGCTCAATGGAGAGTCTGGTTCTCCCTCTCCCTCTACTGCCCCCCCTGCTTGTGCACACACTCTCTCTGTCAAATAAATAAATAAAATCTTTAAAAAAAAAAAGAGTTCTATGGGAGTATAGGGTAAGAGGCAGTGGAGGAATCCATAAATCCACAATCCATTACAGACTGCTAGGAATCTGGCTTCTTTATGAGAGAAGGGACAGAAAGATTTTTCTACTTATAAAGCCCCAAAAGAATCCATGGTCTCTATATTTGGGGAGAGAAAGCCTTTCTGATTAAGATGAGGTGGCTAAAAACCATAGACAACAAACCAGGAAGGGGCTTCCAGGGGCTAGAGCATAACCAGAGAAAGGAAGGTTATACATTATAAAAGCAAGATAAATGCATCATACCCCCTCTGCCCCCCACAGTAGATAAGCCATAGAATGAATAGAAGAGAACGAAGACAATCTATGTACCCTGCAGTCAAATCTCAATCCTGTTCCTTGACCTGCTGAAAAATAAATAGTTCTGATCTGAGGATTCTATCCTCATTATGAACAGAGTTTGTGTCATCATCATCACCACCACCACAAACAGCACCAAGATTATAGGCATAATAATTATCTTTAATCAATGTGACCCACTAGCCAACTGAGCCAGAACCAAGGCCTTCTTCCAAGCAGACTAATCACAGGTCACCTTGTATAGTATTTGATGTCTAGAGAAGCTGATTAATCCAGAGTACAATGTCTGACATATGATTTTGGCTCTCAAAACAAACTGGCAAAAGCAACATTCATGTTGATGATATCATCCAAAAAATGGACATAGAAAATATCAATATTTCAAGCAAATGCAAAAAAAAAAAGGTGGGTTTGGGGTTTTTTTAGTAAAAAAAATAGTAACTTATGCCTCTTTTTTAATTTAAATTCAATTAGCCAAAGTATAGTACATCATTAATTTTTGATATAATGCTCAATGATTCATTAGTTGAATATAACACCCATGGCTCATCATATCACATGTCCTCTTTGCTTCTTAAATGGCTCTTTTGTTCCAGGCATTTGAATTAATTCTTTTAAATTTTATAACTACCCTCTGAAGGAAATTCCCCATATTTACAGAAATATTAAATCACATAACTAGTGAGTGGCAGAGGCAGGATTCCAACCTAGATTTGTCAGATTCCAAGGTTTATGCTCTTAATCACTAGGCTAAACAAGTTTGCTAATAGATTTTGTTTTAGTCTTTAGGGAGAACCCAAGAAACATTCTTTCAAGAACCCTACCCTACCCTCTGTTTGCCCTGAATTATTCTACGTGGACCAGACTTAGGTGTGTGAGGAAGGCCCTGGCAGAGGCCTAGGCTAATAGCCTCTCCTTTTGTGGCAAAGGCCCAAGCCCCACTTTCCATGAGTCCATCTGCCTCTCAAGCCATAACCATCTCAAAAATTAGTAGAATGTCATCTTTGAACATCTTAAAAAGCTAAGTATTTGTCTCCTAGACAAGGGGTCCTGGACCTTCAGGGAACAGTTCTGTTCCACGTTGTCTTTGACCTGCACAAAACTAGGGGCAGTGGGTGAAGCAAATGGATTAGAGGTCAATCCCGGAGACCTTAGTCATCCTTTAACAGTTAACACAAAATAATTACTCTCTCTGCCTTTTGCATTTACCTTGCTAAGCTGGTGATCTAGTGTCCCTAATTTAAGATACCAGTCCTCAAGAAAGAAAACCTCCTACTAAAATAAAAATGAGGTATATGTGTTATACTCAACTAATGAATCGTTGAACACTACATCGAAAACTAATGATGTACTATATGCTGGCTAACTGAACATAATTTAAAAATAAACTAAATTTAAAAAACAAACAAATTTATCAACATAAAATGCCAATATTTTAACCTACCAAATTATATTTAAAAGTATATACTGCTCTAAACGCTTTGAAGGAGGAACTTCCCCCAACATTTTGGGCACATACTTACAGCCTTTCAGGAAGCTTACTTTGGTACATGTTCTAGACTATTTTAAGAAAAAAAAAAGATCAGCTGTCTTACTTGTCAAAATACAAATTCTAGATCATCTAGTGAATCCTAGCATTCCAGAGCTAATGCAAGTTCCTCCTCTTTCAAGTTAGGTTTATGTAGCCAGGAAGTTCCCAAAATCCATACTGTCATCACAGGTTATTGATATTGTGGCCACAAAGACCATTTAAGCATCTGAGACACAGCCTTCCGAAAGGACCCCAAGTAGAATTCAGTGAGCATCTAGAGGTCCCAGATGGTACATCTCAGTTAGATCTGGATGGAAGAAGTTGCTGAAGCCCCCTATTCCAGACTGAAAGCCTGGGTGTGTCTGTCAGCAGCATCTCTTTGTGAGACTATTGCTCCAGCACATGGGTCTTGAGATATCAACAAAATTTGGTAAAATAAGAAAGGAATCCGGGGGTATTCTCATCTGGTGAAGCTAGTGGTTCCACCTTCCCCATGGACTTTTCATAACATAAATGTAAAACTCCTTTGAAGACTGTGTTCCAACAGTTCAACCCAATTGGCCTCTGATTTCACTTTGGAAGAGTGGCTACTAGGAGTGAAGAGAGTTAAGAATCATATCCAGGAACCATCACCCCCAAATGCTATTGATAAACTACTAATCAGATTAACCTTGAGATTAAGAAGGAAAAGAAAAGAGAATGTGTTAAATTCCTATCAGGTACTCAACAGTATCCTAATATTATCTCATCTAATTCCCATATGTCTGATACTATTCTCATTATCCCACAGGTGCAGAAACAGAGACACAGATTTAAAAACTTGCCCAAGGTATTACAGGGGGTATGTTGGAGCTTGTGTATAGAAACAGTATGTCTTACTACAGAGTCAATGTTCTTCCTACTGCATCATACCATGAGTCAAGAACAGCTCCCTAAACCACCTTTAGAGAAAAGAGGCATTTAATATGCTCTAGTCCCCTAGAGCAGTACCCAGGTATCAGCTCTAAGGTGAGTTCATTGAAAAATCCCAAAATCAGGGCTCCTAAGAGTCCCAGCACAGAGAAAGTGCTTGGCTGTTATGACAGGCACAGCCCCACTTAGGCCCTAAGGCAAGGCATTAAGGAATTCCATTTGAACATGATAGGAAACCAAAGCAGAAGTACTTTAACTTAAAAAAGACCCCCCTTTGAACAGGATGAGCCATAGAAACAAAATTCAGCTGACATTCGGTGAAGAAAAAACAAAAGCTGGTACTTTCACAGGTATAATTACCATTATTTTTAACATTCCAAATTATTGCTTCTGCCTCAAGACAATCCAGTGGCCAGTAATGCACCAGCTTCACCAAATGGGCCTAAAATCGAAGAGAGCCCAGAGCAGTGTAAATGTGGAATGAGCAGAGGGTGATGAGATAAGTAGAATAGGGCAGGAAGGAGGCCCAGACCCAGAGAAATGGTGTAGCTGAAACTGCACCCTAGCTCCAGGCTCCAGGGTTCTGCTTCACTGGACTAAACCACCTTTCAGAACCCAGGCAGGCAAAATTCTCTGCAGGTGTCATCCAATCAATCCTTAGAGACCATCACTTTGGTTCCTTTCCAAAAAGTGGAGCTCTGGTAGGATCCTAACTGTTTCTGAGAATTGCAGCTAAAATGGCCTGACACGAGTCCACTTGCACCCTGACACTAATACCTCTTTGTGGTTATTACAGAGGGAAAACTGAAGCCTTGACAAGTGAGGTAAATTACTTAAGAACACAGATATCATGACAAGCCTGACTTAGTTGCACAACTCCGTGACTATATTAAAAACCACTGAATTGTACAATTTAAAAGGTTGAATTTTATTGTATATAAGTTATGGCTCAATAAAATTGTTATTTTTTTAATAAAAAGAATCATGAGCTATCATGCTTTTGACAGAGAAGTAGTATTTCTGCCTTTAAAGGCCTACTGTTGGCTCTCCTAACTTAATTTTTACCTAACATGATTGAGTGCCTCCTATATGTGATATTATCTTAAGCAATCTCCACTAGTGAGGTTGGTGTTATTATTCCTACTTTTATAAAGTTGGAAAACTGAGGCTCAGAAGATTAGAGAACTTCCCAAGGAACATAGCCAGGAAAAGAGAGAGCTCAGATTGGAGCTCAAAATCATTCTCACTGCTACTCTTCTCTCTGATAACAAGTCAGAAGAGGAAGAGAGACCTGAACACACAGAACATACAAGAGTGCATAGTGGAGTTCCAAAGAGGCAAGCAATGGAACTGGCTTCAAAGTTCTAAACTGGATTTGCCATGCAAGGGGGGCTTTAAAACCTGTCTTGGCGTGGAGTCTGGGCTCTGAAAATCTTACTGACATTGCAGTCATCTCAGCAAAAACAAGCACAGTTCCAAAGATGCCTACCATTGAAAATGACCGCAATATCCAGGGGACAACACAACTTTTTCTGTGGCCATTTTGGTTTAGGGCTCCCTGGCTACAAGAGCAATGGGTGTATGTCAGTGGTGTAACCATTATTTGTGAACAGACACCCATTCTAAGTATTACTAAGTTCTAGGCACTGTCTAGATGGTGGGGTAATTTAAGATGCCTTCCCTGGAGGAACACCCAGATAGGAATCAACCCTCCCCACCCCCAAGTATGTGCTATAGATGTGGTTATAGATATGCCCAACTTTCACATTGGACAGCATAGGTTTCTGTTTAAGTGTTGCCATTTACTAGCTGTGCTTTTTTTTAATTTAATTTTATTTTATTATGTTATGTTAGTCACCATACAGTACATAATTAGTTTTTGATGTAGTGTTCCATCATTCATTGTTTGCATATAACACCCAGTGCTCCATGCAATACGTGCCCTCCTTAATACCCATCACTGGGCTAACCCAGTCCCCCAGCCCCCTCCCCTCTAAAACCCTCAGTTTGTTTCTCAGAGTCCATAGTCTCTCATGGTTCATCTCCCCTTCCAATTCCCCCCCTTCATTTTTCCCTTCCTTCTCTTAATGTGCTCCATGCTATTCCGTATGTTCCACAAATAAGTGAAACCATATGATAATTGACCTTCTCTGCTTGACTTATTTCACTCAGCATAATCTTCTCCAGTCCCATTCATGCTGATGTAAAAGTTGGGTATTCATCCTTTCTGATGGCTGAGTAATAATCCACCGTATATATGGACCACATCTTCTTTATCCATTCATCTATTGAAGGGCATCTTGGCTCTTTCCACAGTTTAGCTATTGTGAACATTGCTGCTATGAACATTGGGGTGATTTTGGACAAATTATTAAATTTCTCTATGCTTTCATTTCCTTATTTGTAAAATGAGAATGGCATTAATATTGATCTTACAGAGTTACTGTAAAGAATAAATATATAAGGGACACCTGGGTGGCTCAGTCAGTTAAGTGTCTGCCTTTGGCTCAGGTCATGATCCCAGTGTCCTAGGATTGAGTCCCACATTGGGTTCCTTGTTCAGCAGGGACCCAGCTTCTCCCTATGCCTGCTACTCACCCTGTTTGTGTGTTCTCTCTCTGTCAAATAAATAAATAAAATCTTTTTTAAAAAAAAACTTAAAAAAAGAATAAATAAATATGTAAAGCCAGTATGCCTAGAAGATAGTAAGCACTTAATTAATGACAGCTGCTATCTTCAGCAGCAGAAGAAGCGTCATCAGCTGGTGGCAAAGTACAGAAAAGCTGCCTCTTCGTGGTTAATACAACTTTCTGATTATTTTCACTTCTGTAAGGTATTATATTTGATAGACTTTATGTATATAAATGGCATTTGCCCAAGGGCCTAGGCCCAAAGCTGCCAGATAACCAATGGATAGCAGGATGCCAGAAAAAAAAATCCCAAGAAGAAAGCTCACTCTAGATTCACCCTGAACAGTTCTTAAAACATCACTTTTGTATATAGCCTATTTATGTATACTTTTGTAGCTTAGAAAAGAGCTTTCCTGGGGCCAAAGGATATTTCTTGTCTTCCTGGCTGACAGTACTCCTTATATCACTCTTTTGTATATTTGTGTTTGGGTGGGCCTGACACTCCTAAAACAGTGCATAATTTTCCACATAATAGGTGTTTGTGATAGATATACGGAAGTAAGCTAGTATGATGGTTAAGAGAAAGGACCTTACAGTAAGGTAGCTACAGGGTCAAACCCTGGCTCCTCTACTTATAGGCTGTGTGGCCTTGAAGAAGATTCATGTTCCCTGAATGATTTCTCATGGGATGAACAATCAAATATCATAGAAATGTTATAAAGATTAAATGAGATGATATACGAAAAATATTCAGCACAATATCTAGCACATAGTAAATCCTCAATAACTGGTAGTTATTGTTATTGCAAAAAGATATGAATTAGGTAAGGTTCATTGCCTATGTTCATTTTCAATTGAATATGCATTTACTACACACCTGTCAAGTATCACACTTTGCGGGGGGTGGAGCAAGATGGCAGAGGAGGAGGAAACCTGGATTTAGTCTGGTCTCAAGAATTCAGCTGGACAGGGATCAAACCATTCTGAACACCTATGAACTCAACAGGAGATCGAAGAAAAGAATAGCAACAACTCTCTGAACAGAAAAGCGACCACTTTCTTTTCTTTTCTTTTCTTTTTTTAAGATTTTATTTATTTGACAGAGAGAGACACAGTGAGAGAGGGAACACAAGCAGGGGGAGTAGGAGAGGGAGAAGCAGGCTTCCTGCAGGGCAGAGAGCTCTATGTGGGGCTCGATCCCAGGACCCTGTGATCATGACCTGAGCCAAAGGCAGATGCTTAATGACTGAGCCACCCAGGCGCCCCAAAAAGTAACCACTTTCTGGAATATAGGATGGGCGAAGTGAATCCCAGGAGATATTCAGGAGGATAGATGGCGGGGGAGGGGGCCTCCGTCGGCTGCTTCTGGCAAGTGATAGAGCCCCAGAGCACAAAATTGGAACTTTTAGAAGTCAGCTCTGCTGAGGCACATCACTCCAGTGGCTAAGCGGGGGGTGGAACCCTCACGGGACAGTGTGGTCTCAGGACGCTTGGGGTCACAGAAAGACCAGGGGTGCCTGAGTGTGGCAGAGCTCCCAGGTATTGGAGCGAGGAACCTGGCTGCAGAGACAGAGCCGAGGCGTGGGCCTCAGCTCAGGGTTGCCATAAACCGTGATCCATGGCACAGTCGGGCCACTGCTCCTCCAGCAGGGACCCAACAAGCAGTAGATCCAGGGTGACTCCCCTTCCTCCCCCAGGAGGAGTGGCATGGGAGCGCACCGCAGGGATCTGCTGGGTTTGGAGACTCCACACTGAGTTAGGTGCCAGAGATAGAAACACTAGGTCACAGGTCGGGTGAGTACGGAGTGTGGCCGGAGACTGGGGAGATGGGAGTGATTGACTGCTTTTCTCTGGGGGCTCACTGAGGAGTGGGGCCCCGAGTTCTCAATTCCTCTGGGGCAGAGATTGGGAGGCCGCCATTTTCACTCTTGTCCTCCAAAGCTGTACCAAAAGCTTGCAGGGAACAAAATCTCCCGAAAGCAAACCCAAGCAGATTACTTAGCCCGGAGTAGCAAGGGTGGGGCAATTCCACCTTCAGCAAAGACATTTAGGAGCCTGACCAACAGTCCTGTCCCCCAGATCAGCAAGAACGGCCAGCCAAGACCAAGTTTACCGATCAATGAGAATGGCAGAACTCCAGTGCTAGGAGAATACTGCACATAGAATCTATAGCTTTTTTTTACCATGATTCTTTAGTTTTTCAAAATTAATTTTTTAATCTTTTTTTTTAAAGATTTTATTTATTTGAGAGAGAGAATGAGAGAGAGCATGAGAGAGGGGAGGGTCAGAGGGAGAAGCAGACCCCCCGCTGAGCAGGGAGCCTGACGTGGGACCCAATCCTGGGACTCCAGGATCATGACCTGAGCCGAAGGCAGTCACTTAACCAACTGAGCCACCCAGGCGCCCTGTTAATCTTTTTTTTAAATGTCTTTTTTTTTTCAATTTTTTTTTCCCTTTTTCAACCAACATCTTACCAATCCCTTTTTTAAAAAACATTTTTATTTTTCATTTTTAGAGTAATATTCTATCCCTTCATAGTACTTACCCTTATTTTGGCATATATATGTAAGTTGTTCTCTTTTTAAAATTTTGAGATACAGTTTCTTCTAAAAGATCAAAATATACCCTAAATCTCTAGTGTATGGCTTTGTTCTAGTCTCCTGCCTGATCACATTCTCTCCCTTTTTTTTCTTTCTTTTTTCTAAATCCTCTTCTTTCATTTTTCAAACAACTTCTTATCAATTCCTTTTATAAAATCTTTTATACTGTCCATCTTTACAGTCATATTCCATCCCTTCATCATATCAACCCTTATTTTTGTACATATATAAGTTTTTCTTTCTTTAAAATTTTGGGAGGCACTTTCTTCTAACAGACCAAAATACACCCAAAATCTAGTGTGTGGCATGGATTTATGCACCAGCCTGATCATATTTGATCATATTCTGTATTTTTTGTTTTGTTCTGTTTTTCTTTGTTTTTATCTTTTTCTTTTTCTTTTTCTTTCTTTCCCTTCCTTTTCCCCTGGTTTCAGGTCTTTTCTGATTTGTTTAGAGTATATTTTCTGGGGACATTGTTACCCTGTTAGCATTTTGTTCTTTCATTCATTTGTTCTCTGCTGGACAAAATGACAAGACTGAAAAAATCACCTCAACAAAAAGAACAAGAGGTAGTACCAACTGCCAGGGACCTACTCAATACGGACATTAGTATGATGTCAGACCTAAGCTCAGAATGATGATTTTAAAGATATTAGCTGGGCTTGAAAAAAGCATGGAAGTTATTAGAGAAACCCTTTCTGGAGAAATAAAAGAACTAAAATCTAACCAAGTCGAAATCAAAAAGGCTATTAATGAGGTGCAATAAAAAATGGGGGCACTAACTGCTAGGATAAATGAGGCAAAAGAGAGAATCAGTGATATAGAAGACCAAATGATGGAAAATAAAGGAGCTGAGAAAAAGAGAGATAAACAACTACTTGATCACGAGGGCAGAATTTGAGAGATAAGCGATACCATAAGAGGAAACAACATTAGAATAATTGGGATCCCAGAAGAAGAAGAAAGAGAGAGGGGGGCAGAAGGTATAATGGAGCAAATTATAGCAGAGAACTTCCCTAACTTGGGGAAGGAAACAGGCATCAAAATCCAGGAGGCACAGAGAACCCCTCTCAAAATCAATAAAAATAGGTCAACACCCCAACATTGAATAGTATAACCTACGAGTCTCAGAGACAAAGAGAAAATCCTGAAAGCAGCTTGGGAGAAGAGATATGTAACCTACAATGGTAGAAACATTAGATTGGCAACAGACCCATCCACAGAGACCTGGTAGGCCAGAAAGGACTGGCATGATATATTCAGAGCACTAAAGGAGAAAAATATGCAGCCAAGAATACTATATCCAGCTAGGCTGTCACTGAAAATAGAAGGAGAGATAAAAAGCTTCCAGGACAAACAAAAACTAAAGGAATTTGCAAACACAAAACCAATCTTGCAAGAAATATTGAAGGGGGCCTCTAAGCAAAGAGAGAGTCTAAAAGTAACATAAACCAAAAAGGAACACAGACAATATACAGTAACAGTCACCTTACAGGCAATACAATGGCACTAAACTCCTATTTTTCAATAGTTACCCTGAATGTAAATGGGCTAAACGACCCAATCAAAAGACACAAGATATCAGATTGGATACAAAAACAAGACCCATCATTATGCTGTCTGCAAGAGACTCATTTTAGACCCAAAGACATTCCCAGATTGAAAGTGAGGGGGTGGAAAATCATTTACCATGCTAATGGACACCAAAAGAAAGCTGGGGTGGCAATCCTTATATGAGACAAATTAGATTTTAAACCAAAGACTGTAATAAGAGATGAGGAAGGACACTATATCTTACTTACAGGGTCTATCCAACAAGAAGATCTAACAACTGTAAATATCTATGCCCCTAACATGGGAGCAGCCAATTATATAAGCCAATTAATAACAAAAGCAAAGAAACACATTGACAAAAATACAATAATAGTGGGGGATGTTAACACCCCCCTCACTAAAATGGACAGATCATCTAAGCAAAAGATCAACAAGGAAATAAAACTTTAAATGACACACTGGACCAAACGGACTTCACAGATATATTCAGAACATTCCATCCCAAAACAACAGAATACACATTCTTCTCTAGTGCCCCTGGAACGTTCTCCAGAATAGATCACATTATAGGTCACAAATCAGGTCTCAACTGGTACCAAAAGATTGGGATCATTCCCTGCCTATTTTCAGACCACAATGCTTTGAAACTAGAACTCAATCACAAGAGGAAAGTTGGAAAGAACTCAAATACAAGGATGCTAAAGAGCATCCTACTAAAGAATGAATGGGTCAACCAGGAAATTAAAGAATTAAAAAAATTCATGGAAACCAATGAAAATTAAAACACAACTAAAAAAAAAGAAAAGAAAAGAAAACACAACTGTTCAAAATCTTTGGGATGCAGCAAAGGCAGTCCTAAGAGGAAAGCATATAGCAATACAAGCCTTTCTCAAAAAACAAGAAAGGTCTCAAATACACAACCTAAGCATACACCTAAAAGAGGTAAAGAAAAAACAGCAAATAAAGCATAAACCTGGCAGGAAAAGAGAAATAATAAAGATCAGAGCAGAAATCAATGAAATATAAACAAAAAGAACAGTAGAACACATCAACAAAACTGGGAGATGGTTCTTTGAACGAATTAACAAGATTGATAAACTCCTGTCCAGACATATCAAAAAGAAAAGAGAAATGACCCAAATCAACAAAATCATGAATGAAAGAGGAGAGATCACAACAAACACCAAAGAAATACAAACAATTATAAGAACATATTATAAGCAACTATATGCCAATAAATTATATAACCTGGAAGAAATGGATGCATTCATAGAGATGTATCAACTACCAAGACTGAACAAGGAAGAAATAGAAAACCTGAACAGACCTATAACCACTAAGGAAATTGAAGCAGTCATCAAAAATCTCCCAACAAACAAAAGCCCAGGGCCAGATGGCTTCCCAGGGGAATTCTACCAAACATTTCAAGAAGAATTAATACCTATTCTTCTGAAACTATTCCAAAAAATAGAAATGGAAACTCGTTTTGTGAGGCCACCATTACCTTGATCCCAAAACCAGACAAAGACCCCATCAAAAAGGAGAACTACAGACTAATATCCTTGATGATCATGGATGCAAAAATTCTCACCAAAATACTAGCCAATAGGATCCAACAGTACATTAAAAGAATTATTCACCATGCCCAAGTGGGATTTATCCCTGGGCTGCAAGATTGTTTCAACAACCACAAATCAATCAACGTGATACAATACATTAACAAAAGAAAGAACAAGAATCATATGATCCTCTCAATAGATGGAGAAAAAGCATTTGACAAAGTACAGCATCTTTTCTTGATCAAAACTCTTCGGAGTATAGGGATAGAGGGTACATACCTCAATATCATAAAAGCCATCTATGAAAAATCCACAGCCAATATCATTCTCAGTGGGGAAAAACTGAGAGCTTTCCCCCTAAGATCAGGAACACGGCAGGGATGTCCACTATCACCACTGCTATTCAACATAGTATTAGAAGTCCTAGCAATCAGACAACAAAAAGAAATCAAAGGCATCCGAATCAGCAAAGAAGAAGTCAAACTCTCACTCTTTGCAGATGATATGACATTTTATGTGGAAAACCCAAAAGACTCCACCCCAAAACTACTAGAACTCATATAGGAATTCAGTAAAGTGGAAGGATATAAAATCAATGCATGGAAACCAGTGGCATTCCTATACATCAACAACAAGACAGAAGAAAGAGTAATTAAGGAGTCGACTCCATTTACAATTGCACCCAAAACCAAAGATACCTAGGAATAAATCTATCCAAAGAGGCAAAGAATCTGTACTCAGAAAACTATAAAATACTCATGAAAGAAATTGAGGAAGACACAAAGAAATGGAAAAATGTTCCATGCTCATGGATTGGAACAACAAATATTGTGAAGATGTCAATGCTACCTAGAGTAATCTAGGCAGCATTCAATGCAATCCCCATCAAAATACCATCCACTTGTTTCAAAGAAATGGAGGAAATAATCCTAAAATTTGTATGGAACCAGAAAAGACCCCAAATAGCCAGACGAATGTTGAAAAAGAAAAGCAAAGCTGGCGGCATCACAATTCTGGATTTCCAGCTCTATTACAAAGCTGTCATCATCAAGACAGTATGGTACTGGCACAATAACAGACACATAGATCAATGGAATAGAATAGAGAGCCTAGAAATGGACCCTCAACTTTATGGTCAACTAATCTTCAACAAAGCAGGAAAGAATGTCCAATGGAAAAAAAGACAGTCTCTTCAACAAATGGTGTTGGGAAAATTGGACAGCCACATGCAGAAGAATGAAACTGGACCATTTCCTTACACCACACACAATAATAGACTCAGAATGGTTGAAAGAACTAAATGTGAGAGAGGAGTCTATCAAAATCCTCAAGCAGAACACAGGCAGCAACGTCTTCGACCTCAGCTGCAGCAACTTCTTCCTAGAAACATTGACAAAGGCAAGGGAAGCAAGGGCAAAAATGAACTATTGGGACTTCATCAAGATAAAAAGCTTTTGCACAGCAAAAGAAACAGTCAACAAAACCAAAAGACAACCGACAGAATGGGAGAAGATATTTGCAAATGACATATCAGATAAAGGTCTAGTATCCAAAATCTATAAAGAACTTATCAAACTCAACATCCAAAGAACAAAGAATCCAATCAAGAAATGGGCAGAAGACATGAACAGACATTTCTGCAAAGAAGACATCCAAATGGCCAACAGACACATGAAAAAGTGCTCAACATTGCTCGGCATCAGGGCAATCCAAATCAAAACCTCAATGAGATACCACCTCACACCAGTCAGAATGGCTAGAATTAACAAGTCAGGAAGTGACAGATTTTGGCGTGGATGTGGAGAAAGGTGAACCCTCCTACACTGTTGGTGGGAATGCAAGCTGATGCAACCACTCTGGAAAACAGTACAGAGGTTCCTCAAAAAGTTGAAAATAGAGCTACCATACGGTCCAGCAATTGCACTACTGGGTATTTACCCCAAAGATACAAATGTAGGGATCCAAAGGGGTACGTGCACTCTGGTGTTTATAGCAACAATGTCCACAATAGCCAAACTGTGGAAAGAGCCAAGATGCCCAACTACAGATGAATGGATAAAGAAGAAGTGGTATATATATACAATGGAATATTATGCAGCCATCAAAAGGAATGAGATCTTGCCATTTGCAATGACATGGATGGAACTGGAGGGTGTTATGCTGAGCGAAATAAGTCAGAGAAAGATATGTATCATATGACCTTACTGATATGAGGAATTCTTAATCTCAGGAAACATGAGGGTTGCTGGAGCCGGGGGGGTGGGAGGGATGGGGTGGCTGGGTGATAGACATTGGGAAGGGTATGTGCTATGGTGAGCACTGTGAATTGTGCAAAACTATTGAATCACAGATCTGTACCTCTGAAACAAATAATGCAATATATGTTAAGAAAAAAAATAGAAGAAGATAGCAGGAGGGGGAGAATGAAGGGGGTGGAAATCGGAGGGGGAGGCAAACCATGAGAGACTATGGACTCTGAAAAACAAACTGAGGGTTCTAGAGGGGAGGGGAGTGGAAGCTGGGTTAGCCTGGTGATGGGTATTAAAGAGGGCACGTTCTGCATGGAGCACTGGGTGTTATACACAAACAATGAATCATGGAACACCACATCAAAAACTAATGATGTAATGTATGGCGATTAACATAACAATAAAAATTTTTAAAAAGTATCACACTTTGCTACTTATTTGTGTACTAAATGAAAGGAATGAACTACACAAGTCCTCTAAAACATATTCTCTGCTTTTCACGTGTGTATGACCCTGAAAAAAGTGTCCTACAACATGTCCTCATACTGGAAGCTAGACCAGCACCATCCTTCTTGCAATCATCTCAAAGATAAGAATGTGAAGAAGTAGGAAGATAAACATGGACAGAGGTGGGGTTAGATTTGATTAGAAATGAATCAGTCCATCCCACAGACAAAAGCACCCACACATTTTTAGCTATATAAAGGCCACTATCTCAATCCACCGGTCACCCTGCAAGCTGCATCAGGCTTTATCCTACGTGTTCCTTTGGTGAACCAGGTGAGAGAAAATTCATCCAGCTACATGGATGGATATTTGGTTGATTGTTGTCCACATTCGAAATTTAGGAGTAAAAGCTAAGTCAGAGTTAATATATATTTGGCTATTTCATTCTTGTTTCTTTTTCTTCTTTTTGTTTGTTTATTTGTTTGGTTAGTTTTGTTTATTCTGGGGTCTTTTTAGAATAAGTTTGTTGTTGTCAAGATGAATAATGAAAGAAGTTCATCTTTTTCTAGGCCATTCCACACTCTCTTCCTAGTCTTTTGCATGTTATTTTTTTTCTGGGTTGGCCAGCTGAAATTGAGAGGAGGCCAGCACTGGTGTAGAGTCCCTTCCCTGTTCAGTCAGTGCCTGGGGCTCCAAGATCGAGTCATCCACTAGTCAAACTACTGCCTGCATTGCTGAGCCCTTCTCCCTGGTTATTGAAAAAGAATAAGATTAGAGTGTTTGGTTGAACCTGAGATTAGGATAGTTCCTTAGCTCTGCTGTGGGCTATCTCATGCTTCTGAAGCACCAAGGTAATGGGTAACTTGCCCATTGTTTATTTGCTGAAGGCCTTAACAATCCTGTTTAGCTTCTGGTGCCCAGAGAAGAAAAAGGTATGATAGAAGGTCTGTCACTTTTGTCTCAAAAGAACCAGTGAAACTACCAGAGAGACTGGGACAATACATCTGCGTGGTTCTGGAAACTTTGGAAGCTCCAGGACAACACTCAGAACACCAAAGTACACAAAGTATAGAGACATTATGTAAGGAATATATTCACCCAGGACATGGGGATATGAGCTCTAATCCTAGTTCAGTCAACAACATGCAATGACTTAGCAAAGTAATTCAAAATTAACAAAGTTTTCACTGTATTGAAAGATCCCTAACCCATCTTTACTTGTTGAAGTATTTTAGGTTTAAAAGAGACAAGAGATTTGAAAAACCATCATGATTATTATTAAAATCAGAATTGCTTATAAATTAAAAGAAAAGAACAAGAATAATAGGGTCTTTTGTTTCTTTTTTCTTCAGGTTCACTTAAACTTGCAAAAAGATGACTGACCTCTTGAGGAGTGTTGTCACGGTCATTGATGTTTTCTACAAATACACCAAACAAGATGGGGAATGTGGCACACTGAGCAAAGATGAACTAAAGGAACTTCTGGAGAAAGAGTTTCGTCCAATTCTGAAGGTGAGAACTCATACACCAGGATTGAAGGCTGCTAGGGTCTCTTGTAAATTCTCTGTTATGTGACCAAAGATTAGCTAAAAAGTGCACAGTCTCAATGGTCTTTGGGCAAACTCTATGAGTGTACTTTTGGGGGACATCAGAAAGTCTGCTGGGGCATTATTTATTTTTAGAAAGGTGAATGTTTTTTCATTTTCCTGTGTACACCCACCATGTAGACCTTAAGACTTTTTCATACCCCCAGGTTTCCCCTTCTGAAAAAACAGAATATAAATATGTGCTAAAACATGAGTTAACAGATTGCCCTATCAAATTTGGAAGAAAAAGTATAGAGAGGTAAATGCCTACAAGGAGAGCTGACCAAGTAGCCAGGATGACTAAAAACTGCAAACAAAAAAACAAGCATTTCTTCCATCTACTTGGGAAGGACTCAGCTATTACCTTTAAAATTATAAATCCTAACATAGAATATATTAGCATGTAATGTTTAAAATGTATGTAAAACTAAAATATACCAGGTACTGAAGTTGATTTATTCAACTCCTTCCTGTACGCTATACCTGAGTACCTAGTCCCCTAGCTTAGGTCCTTGAACTGTATTCTGCTGGGGTTCCCAACAGATTTTATTCTTTTCTATTATCTCTTTTCAGCTGCTGGGTCCTATTAGGCTGCTTTAGCTTAAAGTAACCCTTGATTGGATTTAAAATACCTAATGTTAAACATCCACAATTCCACAGCTCTACCTGAATATTTTACCTGCCTATGTAAGCTAGGCTGACTAGGTCTCCTTTGGTATGTCACTTGTATACAGAACCCAGATGATCCAGATACAGTGGATGTTATCATGCACATGCTAGATCGAGATCATGACCGAAGACTGGACTTTACTGAATTTCTTCTGATGGTATTCAAGTTGGCTATGGCTTGCAACAAGGTTCTCAGCAAAGAATACTGCAAAGCTTCAGGGTCAAAGAAGCATAGGCATGGTCATCGACACCAAAAGGAAGAAAGTGAAACAGAAGAGGAAGAAGAAGACACAACGGGACAGAAATCAGGTTACAGATATTCAAGTTGGAGTGAGGGAGAGGAGTATGGTTATGATTCGGAGGGCTTAAGGGAAAGTATGAAACATAGACATGGGTCAAACTCCAGGAGGCTGGGAAAGCAAGGTGGATTATCTAGCTCAGGAAACCAAGAGCAATTTGAGAAAAGACACCATGGGTCTAGCTCTGGTCACTCATGGAGTAGTGGCAAAGAAAGACATGGTTCCAGCTCTGGAGAGCTGGGGGAAAGAAGAAACAAGTCACATGTTAGCCCCTCCAGGGAATCTGAGAAGGAATATGAATCTGGATCTGGATCAAAGAGTAGGAGGAGGAAAGGTCGTGGTGGTCTATCACATGGATTGGATGCTAGTGGAGATGAATCAAACTCTACTCAGTCAAGAAATAGTGGAGGACAAAAGCTTGGATCTAGCTCTAGAGGTTCAGGAGACGATGGAAGGCAAAGCTATGAATGTGGCTCCAGCAATTCAGGTGGGTGTGGAAGGCCACAAAATGCTTCTACTTCTTGTCAGGAAGGTAGATTTGGAGGGCAAGGAAATCAATCTAGCTGTACCCAGTCAGGATATCAATCAGGAAGTAGTGGAGGACTAGGTCGTGGATGTATTTCAGGAGGTCAGTCCTCTGGATATGGTCAACATGAGCCTAGATCCTGTAGCCAGTCTTCTAGTCAGAGAGAATATGGATCTAGAGCATGTGATCAAACACAGAACTGTGGAAGACAACAGAGAACAGGTTCAAGTCAATCCTCTTGCTGTGAACAATACGGGTCTGTAACAAGTCAGTCTTCTAGTTATGGTCAGTATGGATCTGGTTCTTATGGACACTTTTCAAACTCTCAGCAAAAAGGGTCTGGTTCAAATGAATTTGCTAAATGTGGACAACATGGGTTTGGCTCTGGGCAGTCCTCTGGCTTTGGCCAACATGGGTCAAGCTCAGGACAGTCCTCTGGCTTTGGACAACAGGGATCTGGCTCAGGACAGTCCTCTAGTTTTGGCCAACGTGGGTCAAGCTCAGGACAAGCCTCTGGCTTTGACCAGCATGGGTCTGGCTCAGGACAGTCCTCTGGCTTTGGACAACATGGATACAGCTCAGGTCAGTCCTCTAGCTTTGGACAACAGGGATCTGGCTCAGGACAGTCCTCTGGTTTTTATCAGCATGGGCTTGCCTCAGGACAGTCCTCCAGCTTTGGAGAGCATGGGTCTGGCCCAGGAGAGTCCTTTGGCTTTGGACAACATGGGTCTGGTGAACATCAATCTTCTAGCTCTGGACAACATAGATATGGCTCAGGTCAACCCTCCAGCTTTGGATATGGATCTAGCAAACATCAGTACCATAGCTTTGGGACTGGATCAGGTCATTCTCTGGGCTTTGGACAACATGAGTCTAGATCAGGTCAGTCTAGCTATGGCCAACATGGTTCCAGCTCAGAGCAATCTTCCAATATTGGCTCTGGGTCTTCCTCAGGCAGGACTTCCAAACACAGTCAATATGGATCTAACTCAAGCCAGTCTTCTGGTTATGATCAACATGAGTCAACCTCAGGTCACTCCTCTGGCTATGACAAATATGACTCTAGAATAGGGGAACAAGAAACCTATGGGACTAGTTCAGGAAAAGGGTATCCAAATTGTGGAAGGCCAATATCAGATTCAACTGACAGTCAAACAAGAGAAAGAGCTAAAGGGAGACAGGGAAGAACCCAAGGACAGTCAGGAGACAAAAGTAGACATGCCCAGTCTGGTCATGGACAAGCCACCAGGACAGAATCTTATAGGACTACAAGAAGGCGATCTAGTGTCAGTGACTCCAGTGACACTGAAAGACACTCAGGAGTCGTGCAGGCACACGCAGGATCCCCTTATGGCCACTCTGGATTTCAACATGGAGAGTCAGAATCCACAGCCAAAGGGACACAGGGA
>NW_023270780.1:3633320-3677212 GCF_011800145.1 Mirounga leonina | reverse complement strand
TGAGTCTAGTGACACTGAAAGGCACTCAGGAGTCCCACAGACACACGTAGGATCCTCTCATGCCCACTCTGGATCTCAACTTGGAGAGTCAGGATCCACAGCTAAAGGGAGACAGGGAACTATTCATGGACAGTCAGGAGACACCACTAGACATGCCCAGTCTGGTCATGGACAAGCCACCAGGACAGAGTCCAGTAGGGCTACAAGAAGGGGATCCAGTGTCAGTGAGTCCAGTGACACTGAAAGGCACTCTGGAGTCCCACAGAAACACGCAGGATCCTCTCATGGCCACTCTGGATCTCAACATGGAAAGTCAGGATCAACAGCTAAAGGGACACAGGGAACTACTCATGGACAGTCAGGAGACACCAGACATGCTGGGTCTGGGCACGGACAAGCCACCAGGACAGAATCCAGTAGAGCTACAAGAAGAGGATCTAGTGTCAGTGAGTCCAGTGACACTGAAAGGCACTCAGGAGTCCCACAGACACACACAGAATCCTCTCATGCCCACTCTGGATCTCAACATGGAGAGTCACAATCCACAGCTAAAGGGAGACAGGAAACTACCCATGGACAGTCAGGAGACACCAGACATGCTGTCTCCGGGCATGGGCAAGCAACTAGGACCGAATCCAGTAGGGCTGCAAGAAGAGGATCTAGTGTCAGTGAGTCCAGTGACACTGAAAGGCATTCAGGAGTCCCACAGACACACGTAGGATCCTCTCATGCCCACTCTGGATCTCAACATGGAGAGTCAGGATCCACAGCTAAAGGGACACAGGGAACTATTCATGGACAGTCAGGAGACACCAGGGGACAAGCTAGGTCTGGTCATGGACAAGCCACCAGGACAGAGTCCAGTAGGGCTACAAGGGGATCCAGTGTCAGTGAGTCCAGTGACACTGAAAGGCACTCTCAAGTCCCCCAGACACACGCAGGATCCTCTCAAGCCCACTCTGGATCTCAACATGGAGAGTCAGGATCCACAGCTAAAGGGAAACAGGGAACTACTCATGCACAGTCAGGAGACACCAATAGAGATGCTCAGTCTGGTCATGGACAAGTCACCAGGACAGAATCCACCTGGGCTGCAAGAAGGGGATCTAGTGCCAGTGAGTCCAGTGACACTGAAAGGCACTCAGGAGTCTCACAACCACATGCAGGATCCTCTCATGGCCTCTCTGGATCTCAACATGGAGAGTCAGGATCCACAGTCAAAGGGAGACAGGGAACTACTCATGGACAGTCAGGAGACACCAGGGGACATGCTGGATCTGGGGATGGACATCCCACCAGGACAGAATCCAATGGGACTGGGAGAAGGGGATCTACTGTCCATGCGGCCAATGACAATGAAAGGCACTCAGTTTTGAGCCATGGGCATTCCGGGTCTGTCCCCAAACACACTGGTACTGATACAACTGGAAAGTATAAATCTAGGAATGAACAGTCAGGAGATAGTTCTAAACATTCAGTCATAGATCAAGGGCGGACATCAATTCATAAGCAACCAGTTTCTAGAAGTTCACAGAATTTTGGGTCCTCCCATGAGCAGACAGGAGACAAATCTACATCATCAGGCTCTGTTCAGGGACATACCACATCTTCCCATGGGCAGTTAGGAACTGGCACAATAGAGAGACATGGGTCCAGCCATACACAGTCACGTGATACTCATAGGCAGTCCAAGGATAGCATAAGGAAACAGTCACATAGCAGTCATCCCCAATCTAGAATAAGTCATTCTCAGTCACAGATTAGTGGAAGACAACGACATGGATCAGGTCAAGGATGGAAACATGGCAGTTATGGAAATGCAGAATATGACTATGGGCAGTCTGGGTATGGACCTTCTGGGGGCAGCAGAACAAGCAGCTGCAATTCTAGCCCTTTGCAGTCATTAGATAGAGCTGCAAACAATCAAGTGTCTACACATGGACAATCAGTTTCTAGGTTTAACCATACAGGATCAAAAGCAACTGAAATAGTAGGAAGACAAAGCTCAAGTCATGGACAGTCAATTGAGTCCCATAATAAGTCTGGATCCAATGTAACTAGAAGGCAGGGATCTATTCATGGGCATTCAGTAGTAAACCACGAACCATCAAGTGACACCCATGTTCCATATGGAAGGCAGGGATCTACTACTCATAGGCAGCCAAGCAATCATTCTGTATCCAGCCATGGAGAGTCCATATTAGCTCACAGCCATTCAGCATTTAGTTCAACTCTAAAGCATGGATCCCATAGTGATAATAAAGAGCATTCAGAAGATTGGGGGAAACAGATTCATGAACCATCAGGGTCTAGGCATGGACAATCAGAATTCAGCACTATAGGTATACATGGATCCAGCCAGCAGCATTTGGGAGATACATCTTCTCATGAGCAGGAAAGATCCAGCACAAGTTTAGTAAGACAGGGATCAAGTAATAGACAATCAGGAGACATCCAGGGTCAATCTGGATTCAGCACCAATGAAAGACAAGTATATAGCCATTGACAATCAAGTGACAGCTATGGGCAGTCAATTGACAGCAGAAGCAGAAGTCAAGGATTCATTTCCAGTCACTCTCATGATAGCCAAGATCCTAAAGGAACTGAAGAATATGGGTATAGATATTTATCAAGCAGTACAATCATGTGGAGTGGGGAAAGGCAAAAGCAAGGGCCCGAATCAAGTTTGTTAGGAAGCATCAGAATATATAGTCAGGATGTGGACGATAAGCAGGCAAGAAACATGGAGGCCAGAGGTTGCCATAAAAGGGAGAGAACAAACTCAGGTTCCTTTTACTTAGATAGCAACACTCCACTCTATGAATATGCCCAAGAACAAAGGTGTTATTACTTCGAATAATCATTTGAGGCCAACAGAAAACAAACTAACTCAAGATAAGAACTAACCCAAGAAGAAATGAGAATATAGCATGGAATTAAGATATTTACCATTATCCTTTCTTTTCTTAGTGGGGCATATGTCTGTTCTTTTATTTAACTGTAGCACTGTACTCTACTCCTCTTGTTTGGTGCAGGTTTTGTTTTTTGTTTTTTTTTTTGTAAGGCTCCATAATCACTAAGCTCTTTGGTTAGAAAACAGTGAATGGAAGAAGTAAATAGCACTTGGAACTATATTCAGAACTATATAACAAAGTGATTTGAGTGCTTTGGGATAAAATAAGCGTTTTTTAAAAATGTCTGAGACTCAGATTTTGGACTTTCCAGATTTTATTTTAATTGACCATTGACAAACCTAACCAGGGAGCTAAGAAACATGATTTTGGAGCCAAAATTTCTCTAATAATATTGTAATACATTCCATGTCCTGAACAAAAAATGCTGCAGTAGTTGATTAGTCAGAATATTTGCATCTTTTGTGCCACCACTGGTACTTCATACTACTACTTTTGAATTTATTGTCATGACCTCCTGTATTGCATAAAAATTGTCAGTAAACTTTCAACAAGGTATAGTTTCTCTTCTTTTTCATCTTCACAAACAAACATAGCTCCCTGCCAAAGGATCAAATGCAGATTTCTTTTTTTTCTTTATCTTATTTAAATTCAATTAATTAACATATACTGTATCATTAGTTTCAGAGATAGAGTTCAGTTATTCATCAGTTCCATATAACACCCAGTGGTCATTACATCACGTGTTCTCTTTAATGCCCATCACTCAATAAACCCATCCCCACACCTACTTCCCCTCCAGCAACCCTCAGTTTGTTTCCCATTGTTAAGAGTCTCTTATGGTTTGCCTCCTTCTCTGTTTTTATCTGATTTTACTTTTCTTGTTTTGTTTCTTAAATTCCACATATGGGTGAAATCATATGATATTTGTCTTTCTCTGACTGACTTATTTTGCATATATATATATATATATATATATATATATATATATATATATATCTTGGGCTATTTGTGGACACTGCTGTTATAAACATTGCATTTCCTTCCACCTTCACTTTTGAAATTCAAATTAAAGTGAAATTCATCAATGGGTGTTCAAGATCAGAAGTCCCTACTGGGGGCAGAAGTTCTATGAAAAAACAAAACACGGGCTAAGTTTTCTGAATAGACTCAGAATATATTCCATTTACTTTTAAATATTTTAAGAAAGACTATACAAACTTTGATCACTGTGCTATGTGATAAACACAACACTAGTCATATTAGTTTATTAGTGAAAGAAAATAATTGTTATACTATAAATGTACACATAAAAAATAACTGAATATATGATAGTTACCCTAAATAGTAATCAAGTCATACAAATCTATCCATCAGCATTCATTCTTTGAATAAACACTAATTTTCAAAGCATCATTAGACATTGCTGCTATAAACATTGGACTGCATGTGCCCCTTTGAATCACTATGTTTGTATCCTTTGGATAAATACATAGTAGTGCAATAGCACCAATGTCCACAATAGCCAAAATATGGAAAGAGCCCAGATGTTCATTGAAATATAAATCAATAAAGTTGTGGTATATATGGGGCGCCTGGGTGGCTAAGTCAGTTAAGCGTCTGCCTTTGGCTCAGGTCATGATCCCAGCGTCCTGGGATCAAGCCCCGCATCGGGCTCCCTGCTCGGTGGGGAGCCTGCTTCTCCTTCTGCCTCCTCTGCCTGCCACTGCCCCTGCTTGTGCTCTCTCTCTCTCTGACACAAATAAATAAAATCTTTTTTAAAAAATGTGGTATATATATGTATGTGTATACACACACACACACACACACTGGAATATTACTCAGCCACCAAAAAATGATATCTTGCCATTTGCAATGACATGGATGAAACTAGAAGGTATTATGTTAAGTGAAATAAGTCAGTCAGAGAAAGATAATACCATATGATGTCACTGATCTGTGGAATCTAAGAAACATTACAGAGGAATATAGTGAAGGGAAGGTAAAATAAAATAAGATGAAAATTGAAAGGGAGGCTTACCATAAGAGACACTGAACTCCAGGAAACAAATTGAAGGTTGCTGGAGGAGAGGTGGGTGGGGGAATGGGATAATTGGGCAATGAGCATTAAGAAGGGTACTTAAAGTAATGAGCACTGGGTGCTGTATGCAACTGATGAATCACTGGACTGTACCTCTGAAACCAATAATACAGTATATGTTAATTAAATTGAACTGGGTGATGAGCATTAAAGAGGGCACATGATCTGATGAGCACTGGGTGTTATACTGAACTAATGAATCATTGAACATTATATCAAAAACTAATGATGTACTATACCTTGGCTAATTGAATTTAAATTTAAAAATAAATAAATGATGTGGTGCTCGATCCCAGGACCCAGGGATCATGACATGAGCCTAAGGCAGATGCTTAACTGACTGAGCCACCCAGGTGCCCCTTTACTAGAGTTTTTTTTAGGAACAGTTTGAGGTTCACAGCAAAACTGAGCAGAAAGTGAAGAGAGGTCTCACACATCTACTAAAATCACACACATGGACAGCCTTCCCCACTATCAACATCCCCCACCAGATGGTACATTACTCACACAGGAGGAAACTCTATGGACACATCCTTATCACTCAGAGTCCATAGTTTACCTCAAGGTTCATTCTTGGTGTTCTCCAGTCTATATCTTTTGTGATATCTATGTAATGTTCACCACACACACACACACACACACACACTTATAGTACAAGAGAGTTTCACTGCCCTTAAAATCATCTGAGCTCTGTCTATTGGTTCCTTCCTCTCCCCAACCCCTGACAAACATTGCTATTTTTAATGTTCCCATTTTTTTTTTTACTTTTGCAGAATGGCTGCCATTGAATACAGAGATACAATAGAGCCCTAAATCGCTTTGAGACACCAGACTCAATGGGAGAAGCCTGGGCTCCTGAATGACTGGATGTGGTCAGGATGTGTCATGAACAGGCCACTGGGAGCACCCTGCTTAGGGTCAATGTAACAATTATTTTAAAAGTCCAGCAAGGAGGGGCATGTTATCTGTAATACTGACTAGAAAAAGTAGCTTATGGTAATCATTCAAAGCAGTTGACTTTTTTGGGGAGGGTATGTGCTATGATGAGCACTGTGAATTGTGTAAGACTGATGAATCACAGACCTGTATGCTGAAACAAATAATACATCAGTGGAGAGCCTGCTTTTCCCTCTCCCTCTGCTACTCCCCCTGCAGTTCTCTCTCTCTGTCAAATAAATAAATATAAATAAAATCTTTTTTAAAAATCTCTAATAAAAACAAGAAAAGAAGAAAAACTTGTTATTAAGAGTAGTGAAAAGAAGGGCCATATGCACCCCAATGTTCATAGCAGCAATGTCCACAATAGCCAAACTGTGGAAAGAGCCAAGATGCCCTTTAATAGATGAATGGATAAAGAAGATGTGATCCATATATACAATGGAATATTACTCAGCCATCAGAAAGGATGAATACCCAATTTTTACATCAACATGGATGGGACTGGAGGAGATTATGCTAAGTGAAATAAGTCAAGCAGAGAAAGTCAATTATCATACAGTTTCACTTATTTGTGGAACATAAGGAATAGCATGGAGGACATTAGGAGAAGGAAGAGAAAAATGAAGGGGGAAGAAATTGGAGGGAGAGATGAACCATGAGAGACTATGGACGCTGAGAAACAAACTGAGGGTTTTAGAGGGGAGGTGGGTGGGGGGATGGGTTGACCCAGTGATGGGTATTAAGGAGGGCATGTACTGCATGGAGCACTGGGTGTTATACGAAAACAATGAACCGTGGATCACTACATCAAAAACTAATGATGTATTGTATGCTGACTAATATAACATAATAAAATAAAATAAAATAAAATAAATAAAATGAAAATGAATAAATGAGACTATGGATTCCGAGAAACAAACTGAGGGTTTTAGAGGGGAGGGAGGGTGAGGGGACGGGTTAGCCTGGTGATGGGTATTAAGGAGGACACGTATTGCATGGAGCACTGGGTGTTATATGCAAACAATGAACCATGGAACACTACATCAAAAACTAATGATGTACTGTATGGTGATTAACATAACATAATAAAAAATAAAATAAAATATAAATAAAGGACTTGGGAAAAGATGACAGAGGAATAGGATACCCTCTTCCAACCACTCCCCTGAATTGACCTGATATCCACCAGACCACTCTGAACAATAAGCCTGAGATTTAAGAAGACAGACCTGGATCTCTACAAACAGAATATCGCAGGCGGTTAGTTTTGAGGTATGAAGTGGAGAGCCATGATTCTGCGGGCAGATAATGGAAGATAAACAGAAGGGGGAGGGAGCATTTGGGATTCTGCACTGTGGGATCCCAGTAGTCTCCCGCACTGGGGATAGGGCACAGACTCACAGACTGGTAGTGGTGGGACAGCCCCCCGGACTGAAACCTGGAGTGGCAGGGCCACCCGTGTGAACTGGGGGCAGCTGGAGGTCTTAGAGCACAAAGGGCAAATACATGCCCCAACCTGGAGGGGAAGACTGGGAGCCCTGCTGAGGGGCGCACAACCCAGGACGCTGCAGTCTATAGCAGCACAGACAGAAGTGGACATAATGTGGTCTGGAGAGCTCACTGAAGAACAGACTGCAATCTCTCTGCTCTGAGGCAGAGGGTTGGAAACGGTCTCTTCTGCTCTGACTCTCGGAAGAGACAAGAAAAGCCACCAGGGAAAGCTGCCAGAGAACAGAAGCCCCAAAAATCCGGTTGTCACTGAGCCCACACAGGGGGCAGGGCAACTCTGACCAAACAGGGTTGCCTGAGTAACACTGCAGCAGGCCCATCCCCCAGAAGACAGGCTGGGAGAACAAGAGGCCAACAACCATAAGGTCCATATAAACAGGTGCATCTCCGAATCAAAATTCCAATAACATTTTTCAAAGTGCTGGAACAAACAATCCTACAATTTGTATGGAATAAGAAAAGACCTCAAATCGCCAAGGAAATGTTGAAAAAGAAAAACAACACTGGGGGCATCATGTGGCCAATTTCAAGCCATATTACAAAGCAGTGATCACCAAGACAGCATGGTACTGGCACAAAAACAGACATATAGACCAATGGAACAGAATAGAGAGCCCAGATATGGACCCTCAACTCTATAGTCAAATAATCTTCAACAAAGCAGGAAAAAATATGCAATGGAAAAAAGACAGTCTCTTCAATAAATGGTACTAGGAAAATTGGATAGCTATAAACAGAGTAATGAAACTTGACCATTCTCTAACACCACACGCAAAGATAAACTCAAAATGGATGAAAGATCTCAATGTGAGACAGGAATCCATCAAGATCCTAGAGGAGAACATAGGCAGTAACCTCTTTGACATCGGCCCCAGCAACTTCTTTCAAGATACATCTCCAAAGGCTAGTGAAAAGGAACTTTTGGGACTTCATCAAGATAAAAAGCTTCTGCACAGCAAAGGAGACAGTCAACAAAACAAAGAGGCAACCCACACAATGGGAGAAGATATTTACAAATGACACTACAGATAAAGGGCTGGTATCCAAGGTCTATAAAGAACTTCTCAAACTCAACACCCAAAAAACAAATAATCAAGTCAAAAAACGGGCAGAAGACATGAACAGACACTTCTCTGAAGAAGACATACAAATGGCTAACAGACACATGAAAAAATGTTCATCATCATTGGCCATCAGGGAAATTCAAATCAAAACCACACTGAGATACCATCTTACACCAGTCAGAAGGGCAAAAATTGACAAGGCAAGAAACAACAAATGTTGGAGAGGTTGTGGAGAAAGGGGAACCCTCTTACACTGTTGGTGGGAATGCAAGTTGGTACAGCCACTTTGGAAAACAGTGTGGAGGTGCCTTAGAAAATTTAAAATAGACCTACCCCATGACCCAGCAATTGCACTACTGGGTATTTACCCCAAAGAAACAGATGTAGTGAAAAGGAGGGCTATATGCACCCCATTGTTCATAGCAGCAATGTCCGCAATAGCCAAACTGTGGAAAGAGCCGAGATGCCCTTCAACAGATGAATGGATAAAGAAGATGTGGTCCATATATACAATGGAATATTACTCAGCCATCAGAAAGGATGAATACCCAACTTCTACATCAACATGGATGTGACTGGAGCAGATTATGCTAAGCGAAATAAGTCAAGCAGAGAAAGCCAATTATCATATGGTTTCACTTATTTGTGGAACATAAGGAATAGCATGGAGGCCATTAGGAGAAGGAAGGGGGAAATGAAGGGTGGGAAATCGGAGGGAGAGAGGAACCATGAGAGACCATGGACTCTGAGAAACAAACTGAGGGTTTTAGAGGGGAGGGGGTAGGGGGATGGGTTGGCCCGGTGATGGGTATTAAGGAGGGCATGTACTGCATGGAGCACTGGGTGTTATACGAAAACAATGAATCGTGGATCACTACATCAAAAACTAATGATGTATTGTACGCTGACAAACATAACATAAATAAAATAAAATAAAATAAAATAAAATAAAATAAAATAAAATAAAATAAAATAAAATAATAAAAAATAAAATAAAGTAAAAAACAGGTGCATCTTGCTTGTGTTGTGTTCAATAATTTGGACTCTGTACATTCCCTCAACCACCCCTCAACAGAATGACTACGAGGAGGAACCCCAAAAATAAGAAAGACTCAGAGACTGACTTCTGCCACAGATTTACAAATGGATACAGATATAACCAAGATGTCGGAAATGGACTTCAGGGTAACAGTTATGAAGACAATAGCTAGAATGGAGAAATCGAATAATGGCAACATAGAGTCTCTAAGAGCAGAAATGAAAGCTGAACTGGCAGAACTTAAACATGCTATCAATGAGGGGCTCCTCATTGATTAGGCTCCTGATTTGCCTTCAAATCAGGTCATGATCCCAGGGTCCTGGGATCAAGCCCCGCATTGGGCACCCTGCTTGGCAGGAAGCCTGCTTCTCCCTCTCCCACTCCCCCTGCTTGTGTTCCCTCTCTCACTGTGTCTCTCTCTGTTAAATAAATAAAATCTTTTTTTTTTTTAAATGCTGTCAATGAGATCCAATCTAATCTAGATACTCTAAGAGCTAGGGTAAATGAGGCAGAAGAAAGAGTTAGCGATCTAGAAGACCAATTGATAGAAAATAAGGAAAAAGAGGAGGTTTGGGAGAAACAGCTCAAAATCCATGAAAACAGAATTAGAGAAATAAGTGACGCCCTGAAACGCTCCAGTGTCAGAATTATTGGGATCCCTGAGAGGATGGAGAGAGAGAGAGAGGACTAGAAGATATATCTGAGCAAATCGTAGCTGAGAACTTCCCTAATCTGGGGAATGAAACAAACATTCATGTCCTAGAGGCATAGAGGACCCCGCCCAAGATCAAGGAAAATGGGCCAACACCCCGGCATGTAATAGTAAAACTCGCAAATCTAAGAACCAAAGAAGCCATCTTAAGGGCAGTTAGGGGGAAGAGATTCCTTACATACAGTGGGAGGAACATCAGAATAACATCAGACCTATCCAGAGACCTGGCAAGCCAGAAAGGGTTGGAAAGACATATTCAGGGTACTAAATGAGAAGAACATACAGCCAAGAATACTTTATCCGCCAAAGCTGTCATTTAGAATGGATGGAGAGATGCAGAGCAAGACCGGCAGAAACTGAAAGAATTGTGACCAACAAGCCAGCCCTGCAAAAATATTAAGGGGGATTTTATAAAACGAGAAAGACCGCAAGAGTGATATAGAAAAGAAATTTACAGAGACAATCTATAGAAACAGGGACTTCACAGGCACATGGTGACAATAAATTCATATTGTTCAATAATCACTCTCAACGTGAATGGCCTAAATGCTCCCATAAAATGGCACAGGGTTGCAGATTGGATAAAAAAACAGGACCCATCCACATGCTGTCTACAAGAGACCTATTTTGAACCTAAAGATACATCCAGATTGAAAGTGAGGGGATGGAAAACCATTTATCATGCCAACAGACCTCAAAGGAAAGCTGGGATAGCAATTCTCATATCAGAGAAATTAGATTTTAAGCCAAACACTATAATAAGAGATGTAGGGACAGTATATCATACTTAAAGGGTCTATCCAACCAGAAAATCTAACAATGGTAAATATCTATGCCCCCAACATGGGAGCAGCCAACTACATAAACCAACTATTAACCAGAGTAAAGAATCACATTGATAATAATACATTAATAGTAGACTTCAACAGTCCACTTACAGCAATAGACAGATTATCTAAGCAGATCAACAAAGAAACAAGAGCATTGAAGGACACATTGGACCAGATGGACTTCATATATATAGAGAGAGAGAGAACATACCATCCTAAAAAAACATAATACTGATTCTTCTGGAGTGTGCATGGAACTTTCACCAGAATAGATCACATACTGGGTCACAAATCAGGTCTCAACTGATACCAAAACAATGAGAATATTCCCTGCATATTTTAAGACCACAATGCATTGAAACTGGAACTCAACCACAAGGGAAAATTTGGAAGGAACACAAACACTTGGAGGTTAAAAAGCATCCTGCTGAAGAATGAACGGGTCAACCAGGAAATTAAAGAGGAAATTAATTAATGCAAAACAATGAAAATGAAAACACAACTGTTCAAAACCTATGGGATACTACAAACGCAGTCCATAGAGGGAAGTACATAGCCAGCCAAGCCTCTCTCAAAATATTACAAAAATCCTAAATGCACAAGCTAACCTTACACCTAAAGGAGCTGGAGAAAGAACAGCAAATAAAGCCAAGCAGGAGAAGAGAAATAATTAAGATTAGAGCAGAAATCAATGAAATAGAAACTAGAAGAAGAGTAGAATAGATCAATGAAACTAGAAGATGGTTCTTTGAAAGAATTAATAAGATTAATAAACCTCTGGCCAGACTTATCCAGAAGAAAAGAAAAAGGACCCAAATTAATAAAATCATGAATGAAAGGGGAGAGATCATGACCAATACCAAGGAAATAGAGGCAATTATTAGAACTTATTACCAACAGCTATATGTCAACAAACTAGGCAATCTCCAAGAAATGAATGCATTCCTGGACACTTATAAACTACCAAGACTGAAACAGGAAGAAATAGACAATCTGAACAGACCAATAGCCAGCAGGGAAATTAAAACAGTAATCAAAAACCTCCCAAAAAACAAGAGTCCAGGACCAGATGGCTTCCCAGGGGAATTCTACAAAACATTTAAAGAAGAAATCATACCTATTCTACTGAAGCTGTTCCAAAAAATAGGAACAGAAGGAAAGCTTCCAAACTCGTTCTATGAGGCCAGCATTACCCTGATCCCAAAACTGGACAAAGACCCCATCAAAAAGGAGAATTACAGACCAATATCCTTGATGAACATGAATGCCAAAATACTCAACAAGATCCTAGCCAATAGGATACAACACTACATTAAAAGGATTATTCACCATGACCAGGTCGGATTTATTCCGGGGATGCAAGGGTGGTTCAACATTCACAAATCAATCAATGTGATAGATCACATCAACAAAAGAAGAAACAAGAACTATGTGATACTTTCAATTGATGCAGAAAAAGCAACGGACAAAATACAGCATCCTTTCCTGATTAAAACTCTTCAAAATATCCACCCCCAAATTATTAGAAACTCATACAGCAATTCAGCAACGTAGCAGGATACAAAATCAATGCACAGAAATCAGTTGCACTTCTATACACTAACAATGTGACCGAAGAAAGAGAAATTAGGGAATCAATTCCATTTATAATAGCACCAAAACCATAAGATACTTAGGAATAAACCTAATCAAAGAAGTAAAGGATCTATATTGCAGAAACTACAGAACACTTATGAGAGAAACTGAGGAAGACACAAAGAGATGGAAAAACATTCCATGTTCATGGATTGGAAGAACAAACATTGTCAAAATGTCTATGCTGCCCAGAACAATCTACACTTTCAATGCAATCCCTTTCAAAATACCATCGACATTTTTCCCAGAACTGGAACAAACAATCCTACAATTTGTAGGGAACCAGAAAAGACCCGAATTGCCAGGGGATGGTTGAAAAAGAAAACCAAAGTTGGGGGCATCACAATGCCTGACTTCAAGCTGTATTTAAAGCCATAGTCATCAAGATAGCATGGTATCAGCACAAAAACAGACACATGGATCAATGGAACAGAATAGAGACCCCAGAAATGGACCCTCAACTTTATGGTCAACTAATCTTTGACAAAGCAGGAAAAAATATCCAGTGGAAAAAGGAAAGGATAGTCTCTTCAACAAATGGTGTTGGGAAAGTTGGAAAGCCACATGCAGAAGAATGAACGTGGACCATTCTCTTACACCATATACAAAGATAAGCTCAAAATGGATGAAAGACCTCAATATGAGACAGGAATCCATCAAAATCCTAGAGGAGAACATAGGCAGTAACCTCTTTGAGACATGTCTCTAAAGGCAAGGGAAACAAAAGCAAAAATGGACTTTGGGGACTTAAAAAGCTTCTGCACAGGGGCACCTGGGTGGCTCAGTCGTTAAGCGTCTGCCTTCGGCTCAGGTCATGATCCCAGGGTCCTGGGATCGAGCCCCGCATCAGACTCCCTGCTCGGCGGGAAGTCTGCTTTTCTCTCTCCCACTCCCCCTGCTTGTGTTCCCTCTCTCACTGTGTCTCTCTGTCAAATAAATAAATAAAATCTTCAAAAAAAAAAAAAAGCTTCTGCATAGCAAAGGAGACAGTCAACAAAACAAAGAGGCAACCCACAGAATGGGAGAAGATATTTGCAAATGACACTACAGATAAAAGGCTGGTATCCAAGATCTATAAAGAACTTCTCAAACTCAACACCCAAACAACAGATAATCCAGTCAAGAAATGGGCAGAAGACATGAACAGTCAGTTCCCCAAAGAAGACACACAAATGGCTAATAGACACATGAAAAAAATGTTCAACATCACTAGCCATCAGGGAAATACAAATCAAAAGCACAATGAGATACTGTCTTACACCAGTTAGAATGGCCAAAAACAACAATACAGGAAACAACAAGTGTTGGAGAGGATGTGAAGAAAGGAGAACCCTCCAACACTGTTGGTGGGAATGTAAGCTGGTACAGCAAGTCTGGAAAACAGTATGGAGGTTCCTCGAGACATTAAAAATAGAGCTACCATCTGAATCAGCAATTGCATTACTAGGTATTTACCCCAAAGATATAGACATAGTGAAATAAAGGGCATACACACCCTAATGTTCATAGCAGCAGTGTCTCCAATCGCCAAACTGTGGAAGGATCCCAGATGCCCTTCAACAGATGAATGGATAAAGAAGATGTGGTTCATAATGTAATACCCATAATACCCACCATTTGCATCGACATGGATGGCACTGGAGGGGATTATGCTAAGTGAAATAAGTCAAGCAGAGAAAGTCAATTATCATATGGTTTCACTCATATGTAGAACATAAGGAGTAGTGTGGATGACCATAAGGGAAGGAAGGGAAAACTGAATGGGAACAAATCAGAGAGGGAGACAAACCATGAGAGACTCTGGACTCCAGGAAACAAACTGAGGGTTACAGAAGAGATGGGGGGTGGGTAAGGGGCAACAGGGTGATGGGCATTAAGCAGGGCATGTGTGGTGATGAGCAATGGATATTATAAGCAACTAATGAATCACTGAACAATACATCAAAAACTAATGATGTTGAACTAATTGAACATAAAAAAAACCAAAAAACAAAACAAACAAACAAAAAAGACATAGGGTGTCAGAATATATAATAAAAAATAAGAGCCATCTATATGCTGCCTACAAGAGACTCATTTTAGACCTAAAGACACTTGCAGATTAAAAATTATCATGCTAATTGACATCAAAAGGAATCCAAAGTAGCCATACTTGTATCAGACAACCTAGATTTTAAACCAAAGACTGTAACAATAGATGAAGAAGGGCACTATATCATAATAAAGGACCTATCCAATAAGAAGATCCAACAATTGTAAATATTTATGCCACCAACTAAGGAGCACCCAAATATATAAAACAGTAACATAAAGGAATTCTCTGATAATAATACAATATGAGGAGTGTACTTTAACACCTCACATACAGCAATGGATAGATCATCTAAGCATAAAATCAACAAGGAAATAATGACTTTGAATGACACCCTGGAACAGATGGATTTAACAGATATATTCAGAACATTTCATCCTTAAGCAGCAGAATACAGATTCTTTTTGAGTGCACTAGGGACTCTGTAGAATAGATCACATACTGGGCCATGAATCAGGCCTCAACAAGTACAAAAAGATGGAGATTGGGAGGTAGTTAAGATGGCAAAAGAGTAAGGGACCCTATGTTTGGTCCCTAAAATACAGTTAGATACTTACCAAATGATTCTGAATACCTGCAAAATCTATTGGAGATCTGAGAAAGGAAATGCTGCAATTCTACAAATAGAAAAGTGACCACTTTGTGGAAGGTAGGAGATGTGGAGACTTGAATCCCGGGTGATATATTGGAGGATATGGCAGAAGAGAGGGAGCCAGTTTAAGGAGGCTAACGCAAAATATTATGAGCAGCAGAACACAGAATCAGAACTATTAGAAGTCTGCTACCGTGGGGTATGTCCCTGGCATAAAGGTGCTCAGATGCTGATGCAGGGTGGAATCCCAGGTGGGACAGTGTGGTCTCAGGATCCCGAGGGTCACATAGAAGAAAAGGGGTGCCTGAGAGTGGCAGAGTTCACAGGCATACAAGTGGGGAAGCCAGCGGAAAACAGGAAGTCTAGGTGTCAGCTTTTTGCTCTGTGTTGCCATATAATGTGAACTGCTACATGGTTGTGGAACCACTTTCCTGGCAGGGGTCCAGCAAAAAGCAGCAGTGTGGTGAGACCTCACCCTTCCTCTTCCAGGAGGAACAGTGCAGCTCTGCACTGCAGAAGTCCATAAAATTTGGAGTTTTGGAAACTCAGTTGCATGCCTGCAATAAAAATGCTCCATCACAGGATTGGGTGAATACAGAGTTCTGACGGAAACTGGTGAGACAAGAGTGACTGACTGCAGGGGAGAAGCAAGATGGCGGAGGAGTAGAAGACTTAAATCTCATCTGGTCCCAGGAATTCAGCTAGATAGGGATCAAACCATTCTGAACATCTATGAACTCAACAGGAGATCGAAGAAAAGAATAGCAGCAACTCTCTGAACAGAAAAGCAACAACTTTCTGGAGGTAGGACCTGTGGAGAAGTGAATCCGAGGCGACATACGGGAAGATAGATTGCAGGGAGAGGGAGCCTGCATCAGCCTGCTACTGGCAACTGATAGAGCAGTGGAGCACAAAATCAGAACTTTTAGAAGTCTGCTCCACTGAGTGACATCCCTCCAGTAGCTAAGTGGGGGGTGGAACCCTCGCTGGGACCTTGTGCTCTCAGGACCCTTGAGGTCACAGAAAGACCAGGGGTGCCTGAGTGTGGCAGAGCTCCCAGGTATCGGAGGGGGGAAGCTGGCTGCAGAGACAGAGCCGAGGAGTGGGTTCTCAGCTTGGGGTTGCCATAAACCATGATCTGCAGCACAGTCGGGCCACTGCTCTTCCAGCAGGGACCAACAAGTGGCAGATCTGGGGAGACTCACCTTCCTCCCCTGGGAGGAGTGGCCCGGGAGCGCACTGCAGGGATCTGCTGGGTTTGGAGACTCCACATGGGGTCGTGTGTAAGAGATAGAAATGCTTGGTCACAGGCCAGGTGAGCATGGACTCCAGTGGGAGACCGGGATCACAGGAGTGATTGACTGCTTTTCTCTGGGGGCTCACTGAGGAGTGGGGCCCCGAGTTCTCGGCTCCTCCGGGGCAGAGACTGGGAGGCCGCCATTTTCACTCTCATCCTCCAAAGCTGTACCAAAAGCTTGCAGGAAACAAAAGCTCTGGAGAGCAAATCCTAGCAGATTACATAGCCTGGCACTGGCAAGGGCGGGGCAATTCTGCCTCCAGCAAAGACACTTGAGAAACACAGCAACAGGCCCCTCCCCCAGAAGATCAGCAAGAACAGCCAGCCAAGACCAAGTTTACCGATCAGTGAGAATGGCAGGACTCCAGCACTAGGGGAATACAGCACATAGAATTTGTGTTTTTTTCCCCCTGATTCTTTAGTCTTTCAAAGTCAATTTTTTTAATTTTCTTTTTTTTCTTATTTAAAAATTTTTCTTTTTCCCTTTTTCAACCAACATCTTATCAATCCCTTTTTTTTAAAAAACTTATTTTTCATTTTTAGAGTCATATTCTATCTCTTCATAGTAGTTAACCTTATTTTTGGTATATATATATATAAGTTGTTCTCTCTTTAAAATTTTGGGATACAGTTTCTTCTAACAGACCAAAATATATCCTAAAACTCTAGTGTATGGCTTTGTTCTAGTCTCCTGCCTGATCACATTCTGTCCCCACCCCCCTTTTTTTTTAATTCCTCTTCTTTTTTCAACAAAATTCTTATCTTATTAATTCCTTTTATAAAATCTTTTATAATTTTCATCTTTAAAGTAATATTCCATCCCTTCATCATATTTACCCTTATTTTTGTACATACATAAGTTGTTCTTTCTTTAAAACCTTGGGAGGCACTTTCTTCTAACAGACCAAAATACACCCAAAATCTAGTGTGTGGCACTGATCTATGCACCAGTCTGATCATATTTGATCATATTCTTTTTTTTTTATCTTTCTTCATTTTCTGGTTTTTCTTTTTTCTTTCTTTCCCTTTCTTTTCCCCCGGTTTAAGGTCTCTTCTGATTTGCTTAGTGTATATTTTTCTGGGGTCATTGTTACCCTGTTAGCATTTTGTTCTCTCAGTCATCTATTGTCTTCTGGACAAAATGACAAGATGGAAAAAATCACCTCAAAAAAAAGAACAAGAGGCAGTACCGACTGCCAGGGACCTAATCAATACGGACATTAGAAAGATGTTGGAACTAGAGTTCAGAATGATGATTTTAAAGATAGTAGCTGGCCTTGAAAAAATCATGGAAGATACTAGAGAAACCCTTCTGGAGAAATAAAAGAACTAAAATCTAACCAAGTTGAAATCAAGAAGGCTATTAATGAGGTGCAATAAAACATGGAAGCTCTAACTACTAGGATAAATGAGGCAGAAGAGAGAATTAGTGATATAGAAGACCAAATTATGGAAAATAAAGAAGCTGAGAAAAAGAGAGATAAACAACTACCGGATCACGAGGGCACAATTCAAGAGATAAGTGATATCATAAGGCGAAACAATATTAGAATACTTGGGATGCCAGAAGAAGAAGAAGAAAGACAGAGCGGGGCAGAAGGTATATTGGAGCAAATTATAGCAGAGAACTTCCCTAATTTGGGGAAGGAAACGGGCATTAAATCCAGGAGGCACAGAGAACCCCCCCCTACAATCAATAAAAATAGGTCAATTACCCAGCAACTAATAGTAAAACTTACAAGTCTCAGGGACAGAGAAAATCCTGAAAGCAGCTTGGGACAAGAGATATGTAACCTACCATGGTAGAAACATTACATTGGCAACAGACATATCCACAGGGACTTGGCAGGCCATAAAGGCCTGGCATGATATATTCAGAGCATTAAAGGAGAAAAATATGCAGCCAAGAATACTATATCCAGCTAGGCTGTCATTGAAAATAGAAGGAGAGATAAAAAGGTTACAGGACAAATAAAAAATTAAGGAATTTGCAAACACGAAACCAGCCCTACAAGAAATATTGAAAGGGGGCCTCTAAGCAAAGACAGAGTCTAAACATAACATAGACCAGAAAGGAACACAGACAATATACAGTACAGTCACCTTACAGGCAATACAATGGCACTAAATTCCTATCTTTCAATAGTTACCCTGAATGTAAATGGG
This sequence comes from Mirounga leonina, assembly GCF_011800145.1. Classification (NCBI taxonomy): domain Eukaryota; kingdom Metazoa; phylum Chordata; class Mammalia; order Carnivora; family Phocidae; genus Mirounga; species Mirounga leonina. Next base: position 3,658,324 of record NW_023270780.1, on the reverse strand, counting down.
CTAAATGTCCCAATAAAAAGACACAGGCTATCAGATTGGATACAAAAACAAGACCCATCATTATGCTGTCTGCAAGAGACTCATTTTAGAACCAACACCTCCAGATTGAAAGTGAGGGGGTGGAAAGCCATTTACCATGCTAATGGACACCAAAAGAAAGCTGGGGTGGCAATCCTTATATCAGACAAATTAGATTTTAAATAAAAGACTGTAATAAGAGATGAGGAAGGACACTATATCTTACTTACAGGGTCTATCCAACAAGAAGATCTAACAATTGTAAATATCTATGCCCCTAACATGGGAGCAGCCAATTATATAAGCCAATTAATAACAAAAGCAAAGAAACACATTGACAAAAATACAATAATAGTGAGGGGCTTTAACACCCCCCTCACTGAAATGGACAGATCATCTAAGCAAAAGATCAACAAGGAAATAAAGACTAAATGACACACTGGACCAAATGGACTTCACAGATATATTCAGAACATTCCATCCCAAAGCAACGGAATACACATTCTTCTCTAGTGCCCATGGAACATTCTCCAGAATAGACCACAACCCAAATACAAATCAGGTCTCAACCGGTACCAAAAGAGTGGGATCATTCCCTGCATATTTTCGGACCACAGTGCTTTGAAACTAGAACTCAATCACAAGAGGAAAGTCAGAAAGAACTCAAATACATGGAGGCTAAAGAGCATCCTACTAAAGAATGAATGGGTCAACCAGGAAATTAAAGAATTAAAAAACCTCATGGAAATAAATGATAATGAAAACACAACTGTTCAAAATCTTTGAGATACAGCAAAGACAGTCCTAAGAGAAAAGTATATAGCAATACAAGCCTTTCTCAAGAAACAAGAAAGATGGGGCACCTGGGTGGCTCAGTTGGTTAAGCGACTGCCTTCGGCTCAGGTCATGATCCTGGAGTCCCGGGATCGAGTCCCACATCAGGCTCCCTGCTCAGCAGGGAATCTGCTTCTCCCTCTGACCCTCCTCCCTCTCATTCTCTCTCTCGCAAATAAATAAAATCTTAAAAAAAAAAAAAGAAAGAAACAAGAAAGATCTCAAACACACCTAAAGGAGCTGGAGAAAGAAGAGCAAATAAAGCCTAAGCCAAGCAGGGGAAGAGAAATAATAAAGATCAGAGCAGAAATCAATGAAATAGAAACCAAAAGAACAGTAGAACAGATAACGAAACTAGGAGCTGAAATTATTAATAAGATTGATAAACCCCTGGCCAGATTTATTGAAAAGTAAAGGACCAAATAAATAAAATCATGAATGAAAGAGGAGAGATCACAACCAACACCAAGGAAATACAAACAAGCATGAGAACATATAATGAGCAACTATATGCCAGCAAATTAGATAATCTGGAAGAAATGGTGCATTCCTAGAGAAGTATCAACAACCAAAACTGAACCAGGAAACAATAGAAAACCTGAACAGACCTATAACCACTAAGGAAATTGAAGCAGTCATCAAAAATCTCCCAACAAACAAAAGCCCAAGGCCAGATGGCTTCCCAGGGGAATTCTACCAAACATTTAAAGAAATAATACCTATTTCTGAAACTGTTCCAAAAAATAGAAATGGAAGGAAAACTTCCAAACTCGTTTTATGAGGCCAGCATTACCTTGATCCCCAAACCAGACAAAGACCCCATCAAAAAGGAGAACTACAGACCAATATCCCTGATGAACATGGATGCAAAAATTCTCACCAAAATACTAGCCAATAGGATCCAACAGTACATTAAAAGAATTATTCACCATGACCAAGTGGGATTTATTCCTGGGCTGCAAGGTTTGTTGAACATCTGCAAATCAATCAGTGTGATACAATACATTAAGAATGAGCTAGACCCATATGATCCTCTCAATAGATGCAGAAAAAGCATTTGACAAAGTACAGCATCCTTTCTTGATCAAAACTCTTCAGGGCGCCTGAGTGGCTCAGTTGGTTAAGCGACTGCCTTCGGCTCAGGTCATGATCCTGGAGTCCCGGGATCGAGTCCCACATCGGGCTCCCTGCTCAGCAGGGAGTCTGCTTCTCCCTCTGACCCTCCTCCCTCTCATGCTCTCTGTCTCTCATTCTCTCTGTCTCAAATAAATAAAAATAAAATCTTTAAAAAAAAAAACTCTTCAGAGTATAGGGATAGAGGGTACATAACTCAATATCAGAAAAGCCATCTATAAAAAACCCACAGCCAATATCATTCTCAATGGGGAAAAACTGAGAGCTTTCCTCCTAAGGTCAGGAACACTGCAGGGATGTCCACTATCACCACTGCTATTCAACATAGTATTAGAAGTCCTAGCCACAGTAATCAGACAACAAAAGAAATAAAAAGCATCTGAATCAGCAAAGAAGTCAAACTCTCACTCTTTGCAGATTATATGACATTTTATGTGGAAAACCCAAAGACTCCACCCCAAAACAGCTAGAACTCATACAGGAATTCAGTTAAATGGCAGGATATAAAATCAATGCACAGAAATCAGTGGCATTCCTATACACCAACAACAAGACAGAAGAGAGAGAAATTAAGGAGTCAATCCCATTTACAATTGCACCCAAAACCATAAGATACCTAGGAATAAATCTAACCAAAGAAGCAAAGAATCTGTATTCAGAAAACTCTAAAATACTCATGAAAGAAACTGAGGAAGACACAAAGAAATGGAAAAATGTCCCATGCTCATGGATTGGAACAACAAATATTGTGAAGATCTCAATGCTACCTAGAGCAATCTACACATTCAATGCAATCCCCATCAAAATACCATCCACTTGTTTCAAAGAAATGGAGGAAATAATCCTAAAATTTGTATGGAACCAGAAAAGACCCCGAATAGCCAGACGAATGTTGAAAAAGAAAAGCAAAGCTGGTGGCATCACAATTCCGGACTTCCAGCTCTATTACAAAGCTGTCATCATCAAGACAGTATGGTACTGGCACAAAAACAGACACACAGATCAATGGAACAGAATAGAGAGCCCAGAAATGGACCCTCAACTCTATGGTCAACCAATCTTTGACAAAGCAGGAAAGAATGTCCAATGGAAAAAAAGACAGTCTCTTCAACAAATGGTGTTGGGAAAATTGGACAGCCACATGCAGAAGAATGAAACTGGACCATTTCCTTACACCACACACAAAAATAGACTCAAAATGGTTGAAAGACCTCAATATGAGACAGGAGTCCATCAAAATCCTCAAGGAGAACACAGGCAGCAACCTCTTCGACCTCAGCCGCAGCAACTTCTTCCTAGAAACATTGCCAAAGGCAACAGAAGCAAGGGCAAAAATGAACTATTGGGACTTCATCAAGATAAAAAGCTTTTGCAAAGCAAAAGAAACAGTCAACAAAACCAAAAGACAACCGACAGAATGGGAGAAGATATTTGCAAATGACATATCAGATAAAAGGCTAGGATCCAAAATCTATAAAGATCATATCAAACTCAACACCCAAAAAACAAATGATCCAATCAAGAAATGGGCAGAAGACATGAACAGACATTTTTCCAAAGAAGGTATCCAAACGGCCAACAGACACATGAAAAAGTGCTCAACATTGCTCGGCATCAGGGAAATCCAAATCAAAACCTCAATGAGTACCACTTCACACCAATCAGAATGGTTAAAATTAACAAGTCAGGAAATGACAGATTTTGCCAGGGATTTAGAGAAAGGGGAACCCTCCTACACTGTTGGTGGGAATGCAAGCTGGTGCAGCCACTTTGGAAAACAGCGTGGAGGTGCCTCAGAAAATTTAAAATAGACCTACCCCATGACCCAGCAATTGCACTACTGGGTATTTACCCCAAAGAAACAGATGTAGTGAAAAGGAGGGCTATATGCACCCCATTGTTCATAGCAGCAATGTCCGTAATAGCCAAACTGTGGAAAGAGGCGAGATGCCCTTCAACAGATGAATGGATAAAGAAGATGTGGTCCATATATACAATGGAATATTACTCAGCCATCAGAAAGGATGAATACCCAACTTCTACATCAACATGGATGGGACTGGAGGAAATTATGCTAAGTGAAATAAGTGAAGCAGAGAAAGTCAATTACCATATGGTTTCACTTATTTGTGGAACATAAGGAATAGCATGGAGGACATTAGGAGAAGGAAGGGAAAAATGAAGGGAGGGAAATCAAAGGGAGAGATGAACCATGAGAGACTATGGACTCTGAGAAACAAACAGGGTTTTAGAGGGGATGGCGGTGGGGGGATGGGTTAGCCTGGTGATGGGTATTAAGGAGGGCACGTATTGCATGGTGCCTTGGGTGTTATACGAAAACAATGGATTGTGGATCACTACATCAAAAACTAATGATGTATTGTACGGTAACTAACATAACATAATAAAATTAAAAAAAAAAAAAGAAAATGTGGTATGTACATACAATGGAATATTATTTAGCCTTAAAAGAAAAATAAAAAAAGGAAATCCTGCCATTTGCAACAACATGGATGAACCTGGAAGGACCTTATGCTAAGTGCAATGAGCCAGGCACAGAAGTACAAATACTGCATGATTCCATTTATAGAGGGTATCTACAATAGTAAAACTCATTGAAACTGAGAATACAATATAGTTGTCAGGGGTTGGAGGAAGGGGGAAATGGGAAGTTGTTGTTCAATGGGTAAAAAATTTCAGTTATGCTAGGTAAATAGATTCTAAAGATCTGATATACAATATAGGGCCTATAGTTAACAATACAGTACTGTGCATTTCAAAATTTGTTATGAGAGCATAATTCATAAACTTGTAGATTCACATGTTGCACACCTGAAACTAATATAACATTTTGTGTCAACTATACTCAAATTTAAAAAAAGAGAGAATAGGGGTGCCTGGGTGGCTCAGTTGTTAAGCATCTGCCTTCGGCTCAGGTCATGTTCCCAGGGTCCTGGGATCGAGCCCCCGCATCAGGCTCCCTGCTCGGCGGGAAGCCTGCTTCTCCCTCTCCCACTCCCCCTGCTTGTGTTCCCTCTCTCGCTGTGTCTCTGTCAAATAAATAAAATCTTTAAAAAGAGAGAGAGAGAATAGACCTCAAGTTAAGAGTTCTTACCATGAGGGAAAAAAGAGACATAAGGAAACTTGGGAGGTATTGAATATGCCTATTACCTTGACTGTAGTGATGACATCACTGGTGTTTGCATATGGGCAAACTTATCAAAGTGTATTCACCAAATATGTGCAGTTCTTTGTATACCAATTATATCCCAATAAAGCTGTTTTTAAAAAACTAAAAATAGATTGTCAAGCTCAACCTATTACAAACATAAGAATTCTATCCATCAAAATGGGACTATGCACTCTTCTAGGACAAAGTCAAAAAAAATGACTATTCAGACCATAAAGCAATAAATTCTTGAAGATCAGTATCATATGGCCTAGAGTCTCTACCATAATACAGCAAATAACTAGTAGCAAATGGATACAAAAGAACCCCCTCATATTTTTGGAAACTAACAGTCTTTGGGTTAAAGATAAATAATAAGGAGAACTGAAAGGCACTTAGAACTAAATTATGATGAAAATACTCCATGTCAAAATTTGTGAAATAGACATCAAAGAGATGTATAGCATCAAATGGGAAATGTATAGCAGGGAAATGTATAGCATCAAATACATTAATTAGGAAATAAAAAGGTAAAACAAATGTGCTAAACCTTCAAATGAAGGCTTAGGAAAATGGCAAGAAGGAACAAAAGAATAAAGTGATACCTCCCCAACAAATTTTATAAAATAGCATAACCTTGATTCTAAAGCTAGATATGAACAATACAATAAAATCATAGTCCCATTTAATTTATGAAAGTATATTCAAAAATCCTAAAGTATTAATTAACCATATCCAACAGTGTGTTTAAAAATATGTCATTATCAAAGCAGGATTATACCAAGAATCCAAAAATTATTCAAAATCAGATAACCTGGGTTTGCAGTTTGTCACATTAATATTCTAGAAGAGAAAAAGAATATATTGCTCTCAAACAAAGCAGAAAAGCAGTTGACAGAAGAAGGAAGGCAAGATGGCAGAGGAGTAGGGGACCCCATTTAAACTGGTCCCCTGAATTTAGCTGGATATCTATCAAACTATTTTGAACACACACAAAATCAACCTGAGATGTCAGAACATATATCTGCATCTCTACAAGCAGAAAAGTGATTGTGTTTGGCAAGATGTCTACTACCAACTCATTTTTTCATAGGTGCTTTTTAACTTGTATTTCTACACACCTATATTTTTTATAGATATATGCTTTATTTTAGACTGTTTTACACTCTACTCAGTTTTACCTTTTTTTAAAGATGTGGAGGATTTTATTTTATTCCTTTTTTAAATTAAAATATTATGTATTATTTGTTTCAGAGATACAGCTCTGTGATTCATCAGTCTTACACAATTCACAGCACACACCATAGCACATACCCTCCCCAGTGTTCATCACCCAGCCACCCCATCCCTCCGAACCCCCTCCACTCCAGCAACCCTCAGTTTTCCTGAGATTAAGAGTCTCTTATGGTTTGTCTCCCTCTCTGGTTTCATCTTGTTACATTTTCCCCTCCCGTCCCCTATGATCCTCTGTCTTGTTTCTCAAATTCCACATATCAGGAGATCACATGATAATTTTCTTTCTCTGATTGACTTATTTCATTTAGCATAATACCCTCTAGTTCCATCCATGTCGTTGCAAATGGCAAGATTTCATTTTTTGAAGGTTGCATAATATTCCATTGTATATATATATACTTCATCAAGATAAAAAGCTTTTGCACAGCAAAGGAAACAGTCAACAAAACCAAAAGACAACCAACAGAATGAGACAAGATATTTGCAAATGACATATCAGATAAAGGGCTAGTATCCAAAATCTATGAAGAACTTATCAAACTCAACACCCAGAGAACAAATAATCCAATCAAGAAATGGGCAGAAGACATGAACAGACATTTCTGCAAAGAAGACATCCAAATGGCCAACAGACACATGAAAAAGTGCCCAAAATCACTCGGCATCAGGGAAATACAAATCAAAACCTCAATGAGATACCACCTCACATCAGTCAGAATAGCTACAATGAACAAGTCAGGAAACGACAGATGTTGGTGAGGATGTGGAGAAAGGTGAACCCTCCTACACTGTTGGTGGGAAAGCAAGCTGGTGCAGCCACTATGGAAAACAGTATGGAGGTTCCTCAAAAAGTTGAAAATAGAGCTACCATATGACCCAGCAATTGCACTACTGGGTATTTACCCCAAAGATACAAACGTAGTGATCTAAAGGGGCACCTGCACCCCAATGTTTATAGCAGCAATGTCCACAATAGTGAAACTATGGAAAGAGCCTAGATGTCTACCTTTTTATATATACAAGTTTTACTTTCTTAGTGATTTTGGGATGTAGTGTGCTCAAATACACAGAACAAAATACACCCATGAACTACTGAAAACCCTGCTTTATCCACATTGAGAGATTAAAGCCCCCTATACTTCCCCCTTTTTTATTTTTTATTTTCTTTTTTATTATGTTCAATTAACCAACCTATAATACATCATTAGTTTTTGATGTAGTGTTCAACAATTCATTAATTGTGTATAACACCCAGTGCCCATCACCACACATGCCCCGCCTAATACCCATCACCCTCTTGCCCCATCTTCCCCCACCCCCCTCCCTTCTGTATCCCTCAGTTGGTTTCCTGGATTCCAGAGTCTTTCATAGTTTGTATCCCTCTCTGATTTCTTCCCATTGAGTTTTCCCTCCCTTCCCCTGTAGTCCTCCATGCTATTCCTTATGTTCCACATACGAATGAAACTATATGATAATTGTCTTTCTCTGCTTGACTTACTTCACTTAGGATAATCTCCTCCGGTTCCATCATGTCAATGCAAATGGTGGGTATTCATCCTTTCTGATGGCTGAGTAATATTCCATTGTATATATGAACCATATCTTCCTTATTCATTCGTATGTTGAAGGGAATATCAGCTCCTTCCACATTTTGGTGCCTGTGGACATTGCTGCTATGAACATTGGGGTGCATGTGCACCTTCATCTCACTACATCTGTATTGTTGAGGTAAATACCTAGTAGTGCAATTGCTGGGCCATAGGGTAGCTCTATTTTTAATTTTTTGAGGAGCCTCCATACTATTAATCAAAGTGGCTGTACCAGCTTGCATTCTGACCAACAGTGTAAGAAGGTTACCCTTTCTCCACATCCTCACCAACACTTGGTGTTTCCTGCCCTGTTAATTTTTCCCATTCTAACCAATGTAAGGTGATAGCTCATTGTGCTTTTGATTTCTATTTCCCTGATGGCTAGTGATATGGAGCATTTTTTCATGTGTCTGTTAGCCTTTTGTATGTCTTCTTTTGAGAAGTGTCTCTTCATGTCTTCTGCCCATTTCTTGACTGGATTATTTGTTTTTTGGGTGTTGAGTTTGAAAAGTTCTTTATAGATCTTAGATACCAGCCCTTATCTGTAACGTCATTTGCAAATATCGTCTCCCATTCTGTCGGTTGTCTTTTGGTTTTGTTGACTATTTCCTTTGCTGTGCAGCTTTTTATCTTGATGAAATCCCAAAAGTTCACTTTTCCTTTTGTTTCCCTTGCCTTTAGAGACATGCCTTTAAAGAAGTCACTGTGGCCAATGTCAAAGAGGTTACTGCCTATGTTCTCCTCTAGGATTTTGATGGATTCCTGTCTCACATTGAGGTCTTTCATCCATTTTGAGTTTATCTTTGTGTATGATATAGGAGAATGGTCGACTTTCCTTCTTCTGCATGTGGCTGTCCAATTTTCCCAGCACCATTTATTGAAGAGACTGTCTTTTATCCATTGGATATTCTTTCCTGCTTTGTTGAAGAGTGGTTGAGCATAGAGTTGAGGGTCCATTTCTGGGGTCTCCATTCTGTTCCATTGATCCATGTGTCTCTTTTTATACTGGTACCATGCTGTCTTGAGGATCACAGCTTTGTAATATAGCTTGAAGTCAGGCATTGTGATGCCCACAGCTTTGGCTTCCTTTTTCGACATTCCCCTGGCAATTTGGGTCTTTTCTGGTTCCATACAAATTTTAGAATTGTTTGTTCCAACTCTGTGAAAAATATCAATGGTATTTTGATAGGGATTGCTTTGAAAGTGCAGACTGCATAGACGTTTTCACAATGTTTATTTTTACAATCCATGATCATGGGATATTGTTCCATCTCTTTCTGTCTTTCTCAATTCTTTCATAAGTGTTCTGTAGTTTCTGGAGTATAGACCCTTTACCTCTTTGGTTAGGTTTATTCCTAGGTATCTTATGGTTTTTGGTGCTATTGTATATGGAATTGATTCCTTAATTTCTCTTTCTACAGTTACATTATAGGTGTATAGAAATGCAACCAATTTCTGTGCATTGATTTTGTATCCTGCCACATTACTGAATTGCTGAATGAGTTCTAGTAATTTGGGGGTGGAATCTTTTGGGTTTTCCACATAAAGTATCATGTCATCTGGGAAGAGAGGAGTTTGACTTCTTCTTTGCCAATTTGAACAACTTTTGTTTCTTTTTGTTGTCTGATTGCTGATGCTAGGACTTCTATCTAGTACTATGTTGAACAATAGTGGTGAGAGTGGGCATCCCTGTCGTGTTCCTGATCTTAAGGGAAAAGTTGAGAGTGATATTTGCTGTGGGCTTCTCATAGATGGCTTTTATGAAATTGAAGAATGTTCCCTCTATCCCTACACTCTGAAGACTTTTGATTAGGAAAGGATACTGTATTTTGTCAATTGCTTTTTCTGCATCAATTGAAAGGATCATATGGTTCTTGTCTTTTCTTTTATTAATGTGCTCTATCACATTGGTTGATTTGCAAATGTTGAACCACCCTTACATCCCAGGAATAAATCCCACGTGGTGGTGGTGAATAATCCTTTTAATATACTGTTGGATCCTATTGCCTAGGATCTTGGTGAGTATTTTGGCATCCGTGTTCATCAGGGATATTGGTCTGAAATTCTCCTTTTTGATGGGGTCTTTGCCTGGCTTGGGGATCAAGGTAATGCTGGCCTCAAAGAACAACTTTAAGAAGTTTCCCTTCTGTTTCTATTTTTTGAAACAGCTTCAGAAGAATAGGTATTATTTCTTTTTTAAATGTTTGGTAGAATTCCCCTGGGAAGCCATCTGGCCCTGGACTCTTGTTTTTTGGGAGGTTTTTGATTACTACTTCAATTTCGTTACTGGTTATTGGCCTATTCAGGTTGTCTACTTCTTCATGTTTCAGTTTTGGTAGTTCATAAGTTTCCAGAAAGGCATCCATGTCTTCCAGGTTGCTTAATTTGTTGGCATATAGTTGCTGATAGTAATTTCTAATAATTATTTCTATTTCCTTGGTGTTAGTCATGATCTCTCCCCTTTCATTCATGATTTTATTAATTTGGGTCCTTTCTCTTTTCTATTGGATAAGTCTGCCCAGTGGTTTATCAATCTTAATTCTTTCAAAGAACCAGCTTCTAGTTTCATTGATCTGCTCTACTCTTTTTCTCGTTTCTAGTTCATTGATCTCTGCTCTAATCTTTATTATTTCTCTTCTCCTGCTTGGTTTAGGTTTTATTTGCTGTTCTTTTTCTAGCTCTTTTAGGTATAAGGTTAGCTTGTGCATTCAAGATTTTTCTACTTTTTTGAGTGAGGCTTGGACGGCTATGTATTTCCCCTTTAAGACCATGTTTGCAGTATCCCATAGGTTTTGGACCAGTTTGTTTTCATTCTCATTGGTTTCCATGAATTGTTAAGTTCTTCTTTGATTTCCTGGTTGACCCTGTCTTTAGGAGGATGGTCTTTAACTTCCAAGTGTTTGAATTCCTTCCAATTTTTTTCTTGTGATTGAAATCCAATTTCAAAGCATTGTGGTCTGAAAATATACAGGGAATAATCTCAATCTTTTGGTATTGGTTGAGACCTGATTTGTAACCCAGTATGTAGTCTATTCTGGAGAAAGTTCCATGTGCATTCGAGACAATGAGTGTTCTGTTGTTTTAGAGTGGAATGTTCTATATATATCTATGAAGTCCATCTGGTCCAATGTGTCATTCAAAGCTCTTGTTTCTTTGTTGATCTTCTTAGATGATCTGTCTATTGCTGAGAGTAATAGACCTGTTGAGGTCTCCTATTTTTAAAGTATTATTATCAATATGATTCTTTATTTTGGTTAACAATTGGCTTATGTAGTTGGCTGCTCCCATGTTGGGGGCAAAGATATTTACAATTGTTAGATCTTCTTGTTGGATGGACCTTTTAAGTATGATATAGTGTCCCTCTGCATTTCTTATTGGCTTTCTTTTTCAACATTCCTCTGGCTATTCGGGTCTTTTCTGGTTGCATACAGTTTTGATTGTTTGTTCTAGCTCTGTGAAAAAATGCTGGTGATATTTTGAATGGTATTGCATTGAATGTGTAGATTGCTTTGAGTAGCATGAGCACTGGTTATGGGTCTGTTCAGGTTTTCTGTTTTTTTCCTGTTTCAGTTTTGGTAGTTTATGTCTCTAGGAATTTATCCATTTCTTCCGGATTGCCAGTTTGTTGGCATGCAGTTGCTCATAATATTCTAATTGTTTGTATTTCTTCAGTGTTGGTTGTGATCTCTCCTCTTTCATTCATGATTTTATTTATTTGGGTCGTTTCTCATTTCTTTTAGGAAGTCTTTTTATTGAATCTTTATATTTCTATGCTTTGGGTAAATACCTAGTTGTGCCATTGCTGGGTCATAGGGTACTTCTATTTTTAACTTTTTGAATAACCTGCAAACTGTTCTCCAGAGTGGCTGCAACAGTTTGCATTCCCACCAACAGTATAAGAGGGTTCCCCTTTCTCTGCATCCTCACCCACACCTGTTGTTGCTTGTGTTGTTAATTTACACCATTCTGACAGGTGTGAGGTAGTATCTCATTATAGTTTTCATTTGTATTTCCCTGATGATGAATGATGTTGAGCATCTTTTCATGTGTCTGTAGGCCATCTGGATGTCTTTTTTTTTTTTTTAATTCAATTAGCCAACATATAGCACATCATTAGTTTTTGATATAATCTTCAATGATTCATGAATGGGAAGATATCAAGAGGGAAACAAACCATGAGAGACTCTTGACTCTGGGAAACAAACTGAAGGTTGCAGATAGGGAGGTGGGTGGGGGTTGGGGTAACTGGGTTATACACATCTGGATGTTTTCTTTTGGAAAAGTGTCTATTCATGTCTTCTGCCCATTTCTTAAGTGAATTATTTATTTTCTGGGTGTTGAGTTTGATAAGTTTTTCTAGATTTTGAATACTAAACCTTTATCCGATACGTCATTTGCAAATATCTTCTCCCATTCTGTAGGCTTCATTTTAGTTTTGTTGATTGTTTCCTTCACTGTGCAGAAGCTGTCAATCTTCATGAGGTCCCAATAATTCATTTTTGCTTTTGTTTCCCTTGCCTCTGGCTATGTATCTAAGTCACTGTGGCCAAGGTCAAAGGGGTTTCTGCCTGTGTTCTCCTCTAGGGTTTTGATAGATTTTTGCCTCACATTGAGGTCTTTCATCCATTTTTTTTTCTTTTTCTTTCATTACTTTATTCAGGCAAAATTCATTCAAGGAAAGGCAACTTCATATTTGTGTGTGAGCTTTGTTTTTTATTACATTGTTAAATATAAAAATTATGAATCACAGTTTCTCTTATCTCCTGCATTCAGGAGTGAATCCATGAAATTCTCAGACAGGAATCTAAACTAATAGGTCCTATTAAAAATAGCCCAAGTGAAAAACGACCACATAGCCAGCCTGGAGAAGAACCTCTATGCAGATATAGAAGCTGCTTGGCTTGCTCTTATGACAAGATATGGCATTCACCCTGAAAATGTGAGTATATATGGACAAAGCAAAGGGACAGGACCATCTGTGGGTCTTGCTGCTTAGTCTGAGAGTGCTGCTGCTACTATTCATTCTCCTTTGACCTCAGGAATGGGAGTCACTTTTCCTGACACTAAGAAGACGTACTGTTTGGATGCATTCCCAAACATTGACAAAAACTCTAAGATAACATCTCCTGTATTAATAATTCATGGGACTGAAGATGAAGTCAGTGACTTCTCATGTGGCCTTCCATTGTTTGAGCATTGTCAAAGACCCATGGATCCTCTGTGGGTCAAGGGGGCAGGTCACAATGATGTGGAACTTTATGGATGCAACAGTTTAAAGGATGGTACCTTTATGGAACTTTATGGATGGTACCTTGAAAGGTTGAACCAGTTTGTGCCACAGGAACTACTAAATTTGTAAAACAGTTTGTAAACTTGCATACTGGGCTTTCTGTTCTTGCCAAACTGCACTCTTTGGTAAATAACATAAAACCTGAAGGTTTTGTTTGCAAATCATGTCAGTTGCCTTCATAAATGTACAGATAATGATTTGTTAACAGACTTAATGAAGGTTTTAATTACCATAACCAGAAACTGAAGAGAACAGTATCATTCAGTCAGGCTTGTAATAAAAAATTTTTATGAGAATTTTTTTTTTAATATCAAAATGAGTACTGTATGAAATTTTCATTCTATAAATCAAATGCTGTAAAAGTATTGCCAAATGCTTTTGCATATCAGAAACAAATTTATTTTATATTTTTTTAAGATTTTATTTATTTATTTGACAGAGAGAGACACAGCAAGAGAGGGAACACAAGTAGGGGGAGTGGGAGAGGGAGAAGCAGGCTTCCCGCAGAGCAGGGAGCCCAATGCGGGGCTCGATCCCAGGACCCTGGGATCATGACCTGAGACGAAGGCAGATGCTTAACCGACTGAGCCACCCAGGTGCCCCCAGAAACAAATTTATATATTATATATATATTTGATCCATCTCTTATTTTTATTAACATATAATGTAGTATTTCAGGGGTACAGGTCTGTGATTCATCAGTCTTACACATTTCACAGTGCTCACTATAGCACATACTTTCCCCAGTGTCCATCACCAGCCACCCCATCTCTCCCACCCCCCTCCACTCCAGCAACACTCAGTTTGTTTCCTGAGGTTGAGTCTCTTATGGTTTGTCTCCCTCTCTGGTTTCGTCTAGTTTCATTTTTCCCTCCCATCCCCTAAGATCCTCTGTCTTGTTTCTCAAATATATATATATATTTTGGGGGGGGGATGTTTGAGAAGTTCTTTATAAATCTTGGAAATCAACACTTTGTCTGTATTGTCATTTGCAAATATCTTCCCCCATTCTGTGGGTAAAAATGGGCAGAAGACATGAACAGACACTTTTCTTTTTTTTTTTTTGAGATTTTATTTATTTATTTGAGAGAGAGAGAATGAGAAAGAGAGAACACATGAGAGGGGATAGGGTCAGAGGACGAGGCAGACTCCCTGCCGAGCAGGGAGCCCAATGCGGGACTCGATCCAGGGACTCCAGGATCATGACCTGAGCCAAAGGCAGTCGCTTAACCAACTGAGCCACCCAGGCGCCCCATGAACAGACACTTTTCAAAAGAAGACATACAAATGGCTAACACACACATGAAAAAATGTTCATCATCATTAGACATCAGGGAAATTCAAATTAAAACTACATTGAGATACCACCTTACACCAGTTAGAATGGCAAAAATGGACAGGGAAAGAAACAACAAATGTTGGAGAGGTTGTGGAGAAAGGGGAACCCTCTTACACTGTTGGTGGGAATGCAAGTTGGTACAGCCACTTTGGAAAACAGTGTGGAGATGCCTCAAAAAATTAAAAATAGAGCTACCCTGTGACCCAGCAATTGCACTCCTGGGCATTTACCCCAAAGACACAGATGTAGTGAAAAGAAGGGCCATATGCACCCCAATGTTCATTGCAGCAATGTCCACAATAGCCAAACTGTGGAAAGAGCTGAGATGCCCTTCAACAGATGAATAGATGAAGAAGATGTGGTCCATATATACAATGGAGTATTACTCAGCCATCAGAAAGGATGAATACCCAACTTTTACATCAACATGGATGGGACTGGAGGAGATTATGCTAAGTGAAATAAGTGAAGCAGAGAAAGTCAATTATCATATGATTTCACTTATTTGTGGAACATAAGGAATAGCATGGAGGACATTAGGAGAAGGAAGGGAAAAATGAAGAGGGGGGAATCAGAGGGAGAGAGGAACCATGAGAGACTATGGACTCTGAGAAACAAAGTGAGGGTTTTAGAGGGTAAGGGGATGGGGGGATGGGTTAGCCTGGTGATGGGTATTAAGGAGGGCACATACTGCATGGAGCACTGGGTGTTATTCGAAAACAATGAACCATGGATCACTACATCAAAAATTAATGTTGTATTGTATGGTCACTAACATAACATAATAAAATAAAATAAAATTTTTTAAAAAAATTATATATATATATTTTTAAACATCTCAGTGTAGTAAATCTTTCATCCATTTTGAGTTTATTTTTGTGTATGGTTTAAGAAAGTGGTCAAGTTTCATTTTCCTGCATGTTGCTGTCCATTTTTCTCAACACCATTTTTTGAAGAGACTGACTTTTCTCCATTGGATAATCTTTCCTGCTTTGTCGAAGATTAGTTGACCGTCAGTTGTGGATCCACTTCTGGGTTCTCTGTTCTGTTCCACTGATTTATGTGTCTGATTTTGTGCCAGTACCATACTGTCTTAATGACTACAGCTTTGTAATATAGCTTGAAATCTGGAATTGTGATGCCTCCAGTTTTGTTTTTCTTTTTCAGGATTACTTTGGCTAGTCGGGATCCTTTGTGTCTCCATATAAATTTTAGGACTGTTTGTTCTAGCTCTGTGAAAAATGCTGCTGGTATTTTGATAGGGATTGCATTAAATGTGTAGATTGTTTTGGGGTAGTATACACATTTTAACAATTTGTTCTTCCAACCCATGAGCATGGAATTCTTTTCCATTTCTTTGTGTCCTCTTCAATTTTTTTCATAAGTGTTCCATAGTTTTCACAGTACAGATCCTTTACCTCTTTAGATAGGTTTATTCCTAGGTATCTTAATGATGCATATTCTAAGGAACCCATACAAATTAAGAGATACACAGTAAACTCATTAGAACAATTGTCTGGTGGGGGAGGTATGGAGGAATGAGAGTGAAGAATCAACCATTCCAAAAAAGAATCTGCATAGACCAATAATGAAATATGCCATGAAGTGAGGAATATGGTCTACTCAAATCTCTACTATTGGAATTTAAAAATAGGCCTTGGTGTCCTGGGTGCTGGGAGAGAATAGAAGACCTAAAAAGAAATGGGTTCTAGATCTCTGACTTGAGAAGATAAAAGAAATGTTAGATAAGGAGGCAGTTAAATCATTTTCTAAAGCAAGTACCATGCTTAGACAGCCAGGTAGTTCCCATAGTTGAACAGGGCTGGGGCCATAGACACAGTCCTATTTCTGCAGAAGTTCTTAGAAGCAGGCCTCCAGCATCCCCAGACAAGCCTTTGCTCTTGCTCCCAATTGAATGTATCAAAAAATAAAGGATAATGTGATTGATATTGACTCAGTCTTTGCTTTGGAGGAAAAGTGGAGCTATGAAAGAATTGGGGGGAGGGTTGTTTATTCCTCCTTCTCTCCTCTCTCTATTACTTCTCTTTCCTTAATATGCCCTTGTTATCTTGGTGTTTTTTAAATTTATTATAAACACAGAACATAGTAAAAAGCAATTAGCAATTCTATCAGTTAGTTCCACTTCCATTTGAAGTAACAAAAAAAACTCAACTCAAACTTTGATAAGTGAAAAGGAGAATGTATTGGTTCACATAATTCAAAAGTCCTAGTTGGAACTTGCAGGCAGTATTCAATCGGAGGCTCAAAGGGTATCATCAGAGTTGAGTGAATCTCTCAGTCTCTCAGCTTGCTTTTCTCTTTGCTGACTCCATTTTCAGGCAGACTGTTGGCATACAGTCACAAGACGGCTGCAGCATCTCAGCCTACACACTTCCAGGCTCAAATCTCAAGGTGTAGGGGGAGGGGGAACATGGAATGATGTCTCTTTGATGGCGGTTCACACAGGTGTCCTGGGATCTTCTCTGTCTTAGTTAACACAGGTTGCATGCCCACTCACCATTGCCTAGTAATAGCCAAGTAGCATTCTTCACCCTCCAAGTCAAAAGCAGACCCTCTACCCCACCACAACCATAAGTAGTAAGAGTAGGCAGTGCGTAAATGCCCACATGAAGATCAGGGACTGTTGTAGAGCGTAGTTTTTGTATACAAGGGAGTTAAACAATAAAAGTATCTGGAGGAATTTTCAGCACATTTTTAGTATTTACATGTATCAGTCACTATTCATCAAAAGCTACACTCTTCCTAAAATAGAAGAAAACCTTCTCTTTGATCTCCTAGAGATAGTAAAGGAATCCAACAGATCACACTGCTCCCTAAAGGACCTTCAATAACTCCCATAATCTCAGGGAGAGGGGGTCAACTCTTGAAGAAAAAGTCTTTGAAAAAGAAAACAAAAATATACATACTTTCTGCTCTTCTCTCTTGATGGAAACCATACACATGTAAAAATTAAATCAAAATAAGAATGCCTTAAAAAAGAATGACTTATATTGGGTTCTAAATCCATAAGAGTTCATAATTACATAATATTAATAATTACCATTTATTGAACACCTGCTATAATGTCAGGCAGAGTGCCAGACCATTGTATATAATTCATTTAATAACCTTGATGATCATGCAAAGTATGCATTATAATCCTTACTTTAAAGATGAGGAAACAGGGGCGCCTGGGTGGCTCAGTCGTTAAGCGTCTGCCTTCGGCTCAGGTCATGATCTCAGGGTCCTGGGATCAAGCCCCGCATCAGGCTCTCCGCTCAGCGGGAAGCCTGCTTCTCCCTCTCCCACTCCCCCTGCTTGTGTTCCCTCTCTCACTGTGTCTCTCTCTGTCAAATAAATAAAATCTTAAAAAAAAAAATGAGGAAACAGGCTCAGGGAAGTTAGGAAATTTGCTCAATCACAGACCCGGTAACTGGAGGAGCCAGCAATTAGAGGCAAGTCTGCAATTGCAACACTGTGCTCTCCACACTCTCCCATGGACTTTGTGATCTTAACATTAATTAGGGCTCTGATACTGTGACCACAGCCTTATTTGAATCCAATCATTTCATATACCTCATCTAAAAAAATTTTTTTAAAGATTTTATTTATTTGACAGCGAGATATAGCGAGAGAGGGAACACAAGCAGGGGGAGTGGGAGAGGGAGAAGCAGGATTCCCGCGGAGCAGGGAGCCCAATGCGGGGCTCGATCCCAGGACCCTGGGATCATGACCTAAGCCGAAGGCAGATGCTTAACGACTGAGCCACCCAGGTGCCCCTCTAAAAAATTCTTATAATTTGGAATTTCATGGAGAAAATAAAACAATTGGCTGAATTATTAATTCTGTACTGTAAAAAAGAACTGTAAACAGTTTCCTGTGAATTGCTGTAAACATAAATATATATTAACTACTTCCAGAGTACACTTTGCAAGAGTAACTAATGTTCTGGTTAGAAAAATGATAGAACAGGGGCTCCTGGGTAGTTCAGTTGGTTGAGCATCTAACTCTTGATTTCAGCTCAGGTCATGATCTCAGGCTCTGAGACTGAGCCCCATGTCAGGTTCCACACTCAACAGGAAGTCTGCTTGTCCTTCTCTCTCTCTCTCCCTCTCTCAAATAAATAAATAAAATCTTTAAAAAAAAAAGAAAAATGACAGAATGAGTTACAGAGGTAGAATCTGGGGGAAATAAACCAAAGAAACTCTTAATGATAGAGAAAAAACTGAAGGTTGATAGAGGGAAGTGGGTGGGGAATGGGCTAGATGGATAATGAGTATTAAGGAGGGCACTTGTGATGAGCACTGGATGTCATGTTTAACTGACGAATCACTAAATTCTACTCCTGAAACCAATATGACACTATATGTTAACCAACTAGAATTTAAATAAAAATTAAATAAATAAATAAATAAATAAATAAATAAATAAATAAGAGGTAAAATCAAGGAAATATGGATTTAAATTATTAAACAAAAAATTGAGGACAAAAACTCCCTCAATTTCTCAAGGACTTCTGCAGAAGAGCAGAGAAGTCATCCTGAAAAAAAACTGCAGACAAAATATACGGGCTCCAGACTGACACACTGATTTAATAATAACAATATAGGATGCCACAAAAAGTTGTCTGATCTAGCCCAGGGGACTTTGTCCCAAGTTATTCGGATATCCTAAAAAAAAAGATAAATCCCCTGAAATTAATAATCTAAGAAACAGAAAAATCTGGTCATATTCAGGCAATGCTAATAAAAAAGGAGAAATGTTGGTGAGGCAAGAGTCCACCTCTACTTCAACAAGATCACCATTGATGTGAAAATCTAGGAAGTTAACAAGAAGAGTATCATTAGTCTCATAGTCATACTTTAAAGACTCTGGAGGCTTGGGTCTCAGTGACTCTTAGGGACATAAGGTACTTTAGAGTTCTTTTTAACTTTTTCTATAAGCAGAAATTGTAAATAATATGCCAGTATAACTCTAGAGTGGTTCTGATGTTCACTTCTGAATCCACCAGTTCCTAGTGATTAGACTACGCAGCGCTGCTGGCCCTGCAGCTAAACCACACACACCACTCTGGGGCCTCCCCTGGCTATGCCTTTGTGAGAGAGGTGTGATTTAGTCAAAGTCTGGAGCTAGCTACACCAATATTTGTGGGGATTATCAATCAAACATCTGCATAATCTACAGAGTGTAGGTAGGAAATTATGATGGATGAATAACCAAGAGACTTGCAAGGGGGAGGGGGGACTAAAGTCCAAGTTGACAAAAAGTGGGTGCAGAGCAGATGGAGGGGTCTTCAGGTACTAGAAGTTCAGATTCCCCATCACCCATTCAAGTACTGACCTTCAGCAGAAGGAATTTAAGGATGGAAGTTTCCCAGAGCTCAGGAATAAGCATCAGATCACCTGTGCTGATAATTTGTCTTTGATGCCTCTCAGTTATGATAACAAAGTCTGTGCTTGGTTCTTTGTCCTTGAGTGTCTCATGTTAGAAACTCTTCTTTATTTTTCTGTCTTCTCTACTTCCAAAATTAAAATCCTGGCCTGAAAGTTGAATCATAGGGTCCTATTGTTGGTACCAACTTCCCATCACCTGCCCATCTAAATCTCCTATTCCTGGCTTCTTCATCATTGAGTTCTGTCCACCTGTCAAACCCTACTCTACTGAGATTACCTCTTCTGAACCTGTCTGTCTCCACTAGCTGCTTCCCAAGACTCTGGCCTATTGCTCCTTTTTCTTTGCCCTCCCTCAGTCTCCATGTCCAACACATCATCAAGCTCTACTTCTGAATATCTCTTCCCTTCAATACCACCGCCAATACTTTGGTCTGAAACCTTGTTCTCTCCCCTCCTTTTTTTCAGGTTGCCAAATCCTTGGCAGTATCAAACTCTATTCACCATTCATATTCTTAGTAGAGGTTTTATTAAATAAAAATCTGGTCCTGTCACTTTTCTACTTAAAAACTCTTCAGTTGCTATCCAATGTAAATAAGATAACATCCACATCATTTAGCATGGCTTTTGAGGACGTTCCATATAGTCTTCCACTTCCACCTCCCTCTATTTTCTCCCATACAATCCAAAAGTTCAGTCTTTAAAGATCAGCTCATTGTCTGTAGTGTCATTTACAAATATCTTCTCCCATTCTGTGGGTTGCCTCTTTATTTTGTTGACTGTTTCCTTTGCTGTGCAGAAGCTTTTTATCTTGATGAAATCCCAAAAGTTCATTTTTGCTTTTGCTTCATTAGCCTTTGGAGATGTATCTTGAAAGAAGTTGCTGTGGCTGATGTCAAAGAAGTTACTGCCTATGTTCTCCTCTAGGATTTTGATGGATTCCTGTCTCACATTGAGGTCTTTCATCCATTTTGAGTTTAACTTTGTGTGTGGTATAGGAGAATGGTCGAGTTTCATTCTTCTGTATATAGCTGTCCAATTTTCCCAGCACCACTTATTGAAAAACACTGATTTCCAAGGTCTATAAAAAAACTTCTCAAACTCAACACCCCCCAAAAAAATAATCAAGTCAACAAATGGGCAGAAGACATGAACAGACACTTCTCAAAAGAAGACATACAAATGGCTAACAGACACATGAAAAAGTGTTCATCATCATTAGCCATCAGGGAGATTCAAATCAAAACCACATTGAGATACCACCTAACACCAGTCAGAATGGCAAAAATGGACAGGGCAAGAAACAACAAATGTTGGAGAGGTTGTGGAGAAAGGGGAACCCTCTTACACTGTTGGTGGGAATGCAAGTTGGTACAGCCACTTTGGAAAACAATGTGGAGGTGCCTCAAAAAACTAAAAATAGACACAGATGTAGTGAAAAGAAGGGCCATATGCACCCCAATGTTCATTGCAGCAATGTCTGCAATAGCCAAACTGTGGAAAGAGCCGAGATGCCCCTCAACAGATGAATGGATAAAGAAGATGTGGTCCATGGAATATTACTCAGCCATCAGAAAGGATGAATACCCAACTTTTATATCAGCATGGATGGGACTGGAGGAGATTATGCTAAGTGAAATAAGTCAAGCAGAGAAAGCCAATTATCATGTGGTTTCACCTATTTGTGGAACATAAGGACTAGCATGGAGGATATTAGGAGAAGGAAGGGAAAAATGAAGGGGGGGAACCATAGGGGGAGACGAACCATGAGAGACTATGGATTCCAAGAAACAAACAGGTTTTAGAGGGGAGGGGGCTAGGGGGATGGGTTATCCCGGTGATGGGTATTAAGGAGGGCACATAAGGCATGGAGCACTGGGTGTTATACGAAAACAATGAATCATGGAACACTACATCAAAAACTAATGATGTACTGTATGGTGACTAATATAACATAATAAAATTAAATTAAATTTAAAAAAAAGAAACAAGCAATAGACTGAAAGGCAACCTATAGAATGGCAACCTCTATCTAATAAGGGGTTAATATCAAAACTATATAAAGAGTTCATACAAGTTAAAAGCAAAAAAAAAAAAGCTAATAATCCAATTTAAAAATAGGCAAAGGATCTGAAGAGACATTTTTCCAAAAAAAGATATACAAATGGTCAACAGGTACATGAAAGATGTTCAGTATCACTATCAGAGAAATGCAAATCAAAACCACAAGCTATCACCTCATGAACCTTTTAGAATAGTTATTACCAAAAGACAAGAGATAACAAATGTTAGTGAGGATGTGGAAAAAAGTGAACCTTCATATACTGTTGGTATGAAATGTAAATTGGTACAGCCACTATGGAAAACAACATGGCAGTCCCTCAAAAAATTAAATATGATCAAGGAACCCCACCCAATTCCTTGGAAATGAAATCAGTATCCCCAAGAAATATCTGCACTCCCATGTTCACTGAAGTATTATTTGTAATATCCAAGATATGGAAACAACCTAAATGTCCTTCAGCAGATGAATGGATAAAAAAATGTGGTATAAACATATGATGGAATATTATTCAGCCATTAAAAAAAGAAGGAACTCTTGCCATTTTTTTTAAAGATTTTATTTATTTGACACAGGGAGAGAGAGAGAGAAAGAGCACAAGCAGGGGGAGCAGGAGAGGGAAAGGGAGAAGCAGGCTCCCCACCGAGCAGGAAGCCCTATGCGGGGCCTGATCCCAGGACCCCAAGACCGTGACCTGAGCTGAAGGCAGACGCCCAACCAAATGAGCCACCCAGGTGCCCCAAACTCCTGCCATTTGCAGCAACATAGATGAACCTGGAGAACATTATGCTAAGTGACATAAGGAAGACAAAGACAAATACTGTATAGTATCACTTATATGTGGAATCGAAAAAAAGTCAATTTCATAGAAACAGAGTACAGAATGGCAGTTGCCAGGAGCTGGGGAGGGGGGCAGGGAATGGGGAGATGTAGGTCAAAGGGTAAAAACTTTCAGTTATAAGAAGAGTAAGTTCTGAGTATCTGCTGTACAGCATGGTGACTATAGTTAATAATATAGCATCATATACTTAAAAGTTGCTGAGAATAGATTGTAATTATTCTCACCACATATAAACAAGAAAAAATATGTGAGGTGATGGATGTGTTAATTATCTTGATGTGGGTAATCGCTCCATTTTTATCAAATCATCACAGTATACAACTTAAATATATATAACCATCAACTATATTTGTCAATTATTCCTCAATAAAGTTGAGGGGAAAATTTAAAAATAGAAGAGAATAAGTTGCTTCCTCACCTCTCTTTCTATAGTAATTTATAAATATCTTTATTATAACACATGTCACATTGTTTACATGTCTACTTTCTTCATTAGATTATGAACTCCTTGAGGACAGGGAGCATGACTTCACTGATAGGCCTGGGACAAATGTGGTGCCTGGGGAGTAGTCAGTTGGTAACAAATCCTTGTTGAATCAATGAATGATCTCTGAATACTTAATCTGAACCTCCCTCTGACACCTGCAGAAGTTTCCCCTCCAGAATACACTCTAGTCTATCCATCTGTCTGTAATATCACTACATATAAAGGGAACAGGTAAGAAAGGGGAGTAGGTGCTTATTCCAAATTCTAGCCCTCCTGATCTTCTGCAGTCACCTGTAATTTCTGGCCTATTCTAGACCCTATGTGAACAGATGACATTGGTGAAGTCTGGTCAGAATGGCTATAATGTCTCCATCCTGGCTTGCTTTTTTTTTTTTTTTTTTTTTTTCTAGTTTCCTAGTGCTACACCACTCTGTCACCACAATCACTGTTTCTATGGGATGAGAAATGGTGCTGGCCCATCCTTTACTGCTGATACTAATCATTGCTGATATGACCACTCTTAAGATCTCATAATCTCTCTGCTCATAACCATTAAAAAATTAAGTCAGGAAAACATTTCCCTTAACTACACGGGGTGATCCATCACTTTTCTAGGATTCCTCCTATCATTTTTTCTGTTCTTACTTTTGTCCCTAATTGTTAAAAGAAAACTTTCATATATATATCACAGTTACTGCATGGATACAACCCACTTCACATCCTAGAATGCAATGCCTTTGGCTATCTCAGCAGTTGTACAAATGGTTTAATAAACCATCCAGATTTTTAGAAAAATAACTTCCTGGAGAATATTTCCCCACTATTTAAAACACCTGTCCTTGATTATTCTTTCTCTGTGACTGTCTCTCACATATACTTGTGTGTGTGTATGTGTGTGTGTGTGTGTAACACATGGTATTCCAGCTACTGCAGATGCAGATGCAGAAATCACTGACACACACATACACACACACACACAATATGTCTTCTCCATACCTCACAGAAACTGTCAGTGAGTGCCTGGGAATGACTATCTCAGGCATGTAAAAAACTGCAGGGCAATTTAGACTGGCATAAAATGGCTTGCTTATATTTAGAGTACACTTAACTTGATAAGTACTGAGTAATGTATAGACACATTTAATCACTATATTGTATACCTCAAATGGATATAACACTGTATATTAACTATACTGGAATTAAATTTTATTTTATTTTACTTTATTATGTTATGTTAGTCACCATACACATTAGTTTTTGATGTAGTGATCCATGATTCATTGTTTTTGTATAACACCCAGTGCTCCACGCAGTACATGCCCTCCTTAATACCCATCACTGGGATAACCCATCCCTCCAGCCCCCTCCTCCCTAAAACCTTCAGTTTGTATCTCAGAGTCCATAGTCTCCCATGGTTCATTTCCCCTCCGATTTCCACCCCCTTCATTTTTCCCTTCCTTCTCCTAATGTCCTCCATGCTAGTCCTTATGTTCCACAAATAAGCGAAACCACATGATAATTGGCTTTCTCTGCTTGATTTATTTCACTTAGCATAATCTCCTCCAGTCCCATCCATGTTGATGTAAAAGTTGGGTATTCATCCTTTCTGATGGCT
>NW_023270780.1:3571527-3623320 GCF_011800145.1 Mirounga leonina | reverse complement strand
AGCCATCAGAAAGGATGAATACCCAACTTTTACATCAACATGGATGGCACTGGAGGAGATTATGCTAAGTGAAATAAGTAAAGCAGAGAGAGTCAATCATCATATGGTTTCACTTATTTGTGGAACATAAGGAATAGCATGGAGGACATTAGGAGAAGGAAGGGAAAAATGAAGGGGGAGAAATTGGAGGCAGAGATGAACCATGAAAGACTATGGACTCTAAGAAACAAACTGAGAGTTTTAGAGGGGAGGGGAGTGGGGGAATGGGTTAGCCTGGTGATGGGTATTAAAGAGGGCACGTATTGAATGGAGCACTGGGTGTTATATGAAAACAATGAATCATGGAACACTACATCAAAAACTATGATGTAATGTATGGTGATTAACACATCATAATAAAAAAAACAACTAATTATGTAATGTATGGTGATTAACATGACATAAAATAAAATTTAAAAATTAATAAAAATTAACTAACTAAATAAATAAATTCTTTTTTAAAATGTGGAAATTCATTATAATAATTGATAAGACCTAGAAAAAGACCAAGAAGTCCCCTTTTATTTCTTCTTTCCAGGTTCACTTTTACTTCCAAAAGATGTCTACTCTACTGGAAAATATCATGGCCATTATCAACCTATTCCATGACTATTCAACAACAGACAAGGAAACTGACACACTGAGCAGAGAAGAACTGAAGGAGCTCCTGGAAATGGAGTTTCGGCCAATCCTGAAGGTAAGGGATATCTGCTGGAACATAAAGGTGCATCATGCTTGCTCTGCAGCAGCAATATGACAAATTATAACTGTGAGCTTTTCTGAATTATTGGTTTTGGAATAGAAACAGACTTAATCTGACGTCAAAACAGATATAATCTGTTTTCCTCTCTTTATACCTTTAATACACTACGCACACACATGGATGTGCACAATACACAAACCCACCACATACATCTGTGAAAAAAATATAAATATTTATTGACAACAAATGAACACCAAATAATTAGTTCTTGGTATTATGTTTCCTAACTTCAAGAATGTTAAGAAGATATACTTAAGAGACAACTCACTGATAGATTTCATAACATATTGACATATAAAGAAAAAAAAGGGGGCACATGACACATCAAACTTTTTAGTGTCAACAAACCAGCGTTAAAGATATATTCTTTTAGTACAATAGCTAGAGTTTCCTCCTAACTCATCATAAGCTGAACATTTTTAAAGAAAAAACCCACATAGTGTCCCACATTTACTTACCAAAAATAACATTCACCAAATTGTTTTTTAATTATTCAACTGACCATGTGAGTCATTATCATGTAACCTCCCCCTGTCTTCCGTATGTACAGAATCCAGATGACCCAGACACTGCTGACGTCTTCATGCATATTCTTGATTTAGACCATGACAAGAAAATAGACTTCTCAGAGTTTTTTCTGATGGTATTCAAATTGGCTCAAGCATACTATGATATGACCAGAAGACAGAACTTCCAAGCACCAGAGCAAAACCAAAAAAAACATGCGTACCACACACAAGATGAAGAAGATGACATAAGGGAAGACAAAGTACAAGAAGCGAAAGAAGAAAGAATTAGAAAATCCAGTCAATCAGGAAAAAATCCTAGAAAGGGGAAGAAAACAATATCCAACAGCCCAAAAGGAAGAGGAGGAAAGGGACATGAACAGACATCAGACAGCTCTAGACATGCACGATCCCATGAGGGTCAGACAGCTGACGGTAGACACTCTGAGTCAGGATCTCCCCATCACCAATCATCCACTTGGACACATGGCTCTAGACAATCACAGTCTGGACATGGAAAATCGTCATCTGAAATCAGGCCAGTGAAAAGCCCAGGATCCAGGATTAGTCAGAACAGTGATAGCAAAGGACACTCAGAAGATTTGGAAATACAGTTTGGATCTGGCTCAGGAAACCAACATGGATCTGCCCATGGCCATGCAGGAGACAGCTCAAGATGCTCTGGGTCTCATCAATGGCAGACAGACCATCATGCACAGTCTAAGTCTACCCATAGACGGTCAAGCTCTGGTACCAGACGAAGACAAGGATCTAGTCATGGACACTCTACACACACCTCTAGACAATCCAGGTCTCCTTATGGAGACACATCCTCTCAGGGATACACTGGCTCCTTCCATAGGCAGTCAAAACCAAGCACAAGAGGAAGACAAGAACCTTGGCATGAGCAGTCAGCAGACAGATCCAAACATTCAGGCACTGAATATGGACAACAATCCTCCAGATCCAGGGCAAGCAGGCATCGGGGATCCAGTGTGAGTCAAGCCAGTGACACTGAAGGACATTCAGAAGATTCATGTAGAGAATCCTCAATGATCCACAAAAGAACTGGTTCCACATCAAGGAATCAACATGGGTCTACCCAGAGCAGGTCAGCTGAGAGATCCAGGCAGTCAGGGTCCCATAAAGGGCAGAGGGCCAAACAAAGACAGTCTGACTCTTCCCACCGAGACTCAGGATCCACCACCAGGGAAAGACAAGGGTGCCACCGTGAGCAGTCACAGGATAGCTCCAGACACTGGGAAACTGGACATGGACAAACCTCTTCTGGATCTGATGACAGCAGACACCAGGGATCCAGTATCAGTCAGTCCAGTGACGGTGAAGGACAATCAGAAGACTCAGATACTCAGTCAGGCTCAGTCCAGGAATGGTCCAGGTCCATGCAAAGGAGACAACATGGCAGTGCACACGGCAGCCCTGAGCACTTAGGGTATTACTTCTACCAGATATCCTCCCCAGAACAGTTTGATTCTGTCCATGGACAGTCTCAATCCAGTACCAGGGGGAGACAAGGATCCCACCATGAGCAGGCACATGACAACTCTAGACATGCAGGATCCCATGAGGGTCAGGCAGCTGATGGTGGGCACTCTGACTCAGGATCTCACCACCAGCAATCATCCTCTCGGGCACATGACTCTAGACAATCGCAGTCTGGGCATGGACAATCATCATCTGAATTCAGGCCAGTGAGAAACCAGGGGTCCAGTATTAGTCACGACAGTGATAGCAAAAGGCACACTGAAGATTCTGAGAGCCGATCTGGATCTGGCTCAGGAAACCAACATGGATCTACCCATGGCCATGTAGGAGACAGCTCTAGATGCTCTGAGTCTCGTCAAGGGCAGAGAAACAATCATGGACAGTCTGAGTCTGGTCATGGACACTCAGACACTGGTACCGGAAGGAGACAAGGATCTAGTCCTAGACACTCTACAGATACCCCTAGACAGTCACGGTCTCATGGTGGAGAGTCATCCTCTCGGGGACACACTGACTCCTACCATGGACAGTCAACATCGAGCCCAAGAGGAAGACAAGAATCACATCATGAGCAGTCAGCAGACAGATCCAGATGCTCAGGCACTGAACATGGACAACTGTCCTCTGGATCCAGAGCAAGCAGACATCAGGGAACCAGCGTGAGTCTGGCCAGCATCAGCAAAGGACATTCAGAAGATTCAGGTAGAGGATTCCTAAAGACCCATGGAAATTCTGGGTCCAGCTCAAGAAACCAATATGGGTCTACACATGGGCAGTCAGCTGACAGATCCAGACAGTCAGGGTCCCATCAAGGGCAGACAGGCACCCATAGGCAGTCTGACTCAACCCACGCAGACTCAGGATCCAGCACCACGGAACGACAAGGGCACCACCCTGAGCGGTCAGGAGAAAGATCCAGACACTCTGGGACCCATCAAGGACAGACAGCCATCCACGGGCAGTCTGACTCTGCCCACCGAGACTCAGGATCCAGCACCAGAGAAAGACAAGGGCACCACCCTGAGCAGTCAGGAGACAGATCCAGACACTCTGGGACCCATCAAGGACAGACAGGCACCCATAGGCAGTCTGACTCTGCCCACCGAGACTCAGGATCTACCACCAAGGAAAGAGAAGGGCACCACCGTGAGCAGTCACAGGATAGCTCCAGGCACTGGGAAACTGGACATGGACAAACCTCTTCTGGATCTGATGACAGCAGACACCAGGGATCCAGTATCAGTCAGTCTGGTGATGGTGAAGGACAGTCAGAAGACTCAGATACTCAGTCAGGCTCAGTCCAGGAATGGTCCAGGTCCAAGCAAAGGAGACAACATGGCAGTGAACATGGCAGTCCTGAGCACTCAGGGTATTACTTCTACCAGATATCCTCCCCAGAACAGTTTGATTCTGTCCATGGACAGTCTCAATCCAGTACCAGGGGGAGACAAGGATCCCACCATGAGCAGGCACATGACAACTCTAGACATGCAGGATCCCATGAGGGTCAGGCAGCTGATGGTGGGCACTCTGACTCAGGATCTCACCACCAGCAATCATCCTCTTGGGCGCATGGCTCTAGACAATCGCAGTCTGGGCATGGACAATCGTCATCTGAATTCAGGCCAGTGAGAAACCGGGGGTCCAGTATTAGTCAGGACAGTGATAGCGAAGGGCACACTGAAGATTCCGAGAGCCAATCTGGATCTGGCTCAGGAAACCAACATGGATCTGCCCATGGCCATGTAAGAGACAGCTCTAAATGCTCTGAGTCTCATAAAGGGCAGAGAAAAAATAATCATGGACAGTCTGAGTCTGGTCATGGACACTCAGACACTGGTACTGGATGGAGACAAGGATCTAGCCATGGACACTCTACAGATATCTCTAGACAATCAGGGCCTCTTCAGGGGCAGAGTGAAAATCACGGGCAGTCTGAGTCAGGATTTGGACAGTTTCAGCATGGTAGTGGAAGTCTTGATTCCACCTATATGGAATCCAGGGACATATGTGAGTTTGGAGAAAAATTTGTCATCCAATATAACAGACAGTAATATGAAATCAGGAACATATAGCCATTCAAGGGATAATTCAAAGCAGTTGGGATTTATTCAGTCACAAAGTTATTATTATTATGAGTGAGAAACCGATGGAAGAATAGTTAATCCAAAGAGTAGAAACCTGAGCCAAGACATAACATTGAATCATGAAAATTTCTCATTATACTTGCAAAGAGTTTATCTTACCATTTTATTTTAAATAAGTTACACTATTTCTTTCCTTTGGTGATAGTTTCATTTCTTCTCTAGGAAGATTTAAACCTTAAGTTAGGAAATGGTGAATGGGCAAAATCAATGTCATTTAGAACTAAATTTAGAAAACTCAATATTTTTGGTAGTTGGAGTTCAAGTAAGGATTTGTCTTTTGAAAGGTTAAATTTTAGGAACTTTGTAGTTTGGCACAAATTATCTTAGCCAAAAATATAAAGTCACTGTTCTAGAGATCAAAGCTACTATGTTAATATCAAGGCTCAGTACATCTTCCTCTACTGTTCTTCAAATGGAATTCTATATTATTCTGGATTCAGTAAAATCAAAAGACTGAACTGCATAAAGATTCAAAATAAACAATTGAGCATATGTCATAGTTTGTCTTTTCTCTTTTTTTAAGATTTTATTTATTTATTTGAGAGAGATAGGCAGACAGGCAGGCAGGCAGAGGGAGAGGGAGAAGCAGGCTCTCTGCTGAGCATGGAGCCCAATGTAGGGCTCAATCACAGGATGCTGGGATCATGACCTGAGCAAAAGGTAGATGCCTAACTGACTGAGCCACCCAGGCACCCCCATAGTTTGTCTTTTCTATGCTTATTTCTCATAGGCCCCAGAAGACTTAATTCCCCATGGCCAAAATTACATGTTTTTCTTATATCACTGGAAAATTGTATGACCAAATGGCAGTTATACACCATGCAAAAGTAATAACAAGTCCAATGAAGTAAGAATTTAATCAACATAATCATTGTCCCATGTAGTCACCTTCAGGATGCAAAAAGGCTTAGCTCAATCATGAATAGGACCATAATTATTACCCAAACAGCAACCAAAGTGGCTATAAGGCACGTCAAACCAAGATTAGTAAACAGAAATTACTAACCATAGGTCCTTCTTCCAAAGACACTAGGAGTTGTTTTCCAATGGAAATTAAGGAAAGCAAGAATTTGTGCAGAAATATCTTGACAAAGGAAAAAACAATAAAGAAAATGCCCACCCTGGAAAGAAAATGCATACAGTTCATGATGTTGGCAGGTGAATGAAGAAATAAATGAAGAGTAGTACAATGTGTACAAGATTCTACCATTAGAAGGAAATCACTGTGGGAGAATCATACCTAAGTTTTCCTTCTCCATAATATCAGACCAGAATGCACATTAGGGAATATCTAGATCAGTGTTCAAATTCTGCATTTGAGTCTGTCACAAAAATAATCCATACCAAACAGCAATTAGGCCTCAAAGTCTCCTAAATCTCAGTTTTATAAAAGCACCTTATTGAGGGGGGGAAAGATGGTGGAGGACTACGGGACCCTATTCCAACTGGTCCCCAGAATTGAGCTGTATATCTACCAGACCACTCTGAACACCCATGAAATCAGCCTGAGATGGAAGAAGATAGATCTGGATCTCTACAAACAGAATATCACAGGCGGTTGGTTTTGAGGTACGAAGTAGGCAGCCATGATTCCATGGGCAAATATCAGAGGATAAACTGAAGGGGGAGGGAGACAGCTATCTGGATCCAACACCGCGGGTGAGCGATAGCCTCCCATGCTGGGGACAGGGCACAGACTCAGGGACTGGTAGCAGTGGGGAAAAGACTTTGGGGCAGCCCCCCATGGGGGCGGGGCTACGTGTGCAAACGAGGGGTGGCTGGTGGTTTTAGAAGCACAAAGGCAGATTTCTGCCCCGACCTGGAGACGAGGACTGGGAGCAATGCTGAGGGGCACACAACCCAGAATGTTACAGTTTATAGAAGCACAGACAGAAACAGAGATAGTGTGGTCTGGAGAGCTCACTGAAGACCAGACTGCAATCTCTCTGCTCTGAGGTAGAGGGTTGGAAATGGTCTGATCTGCTCTATCGATGAGACCCAGAGAGCCGCCAGAGAACAAAGGCCCCCAAAAATCGGTTTTCACTGAGCCCATCCCCCACCACAGGGGGCAAGGCAACTCTGCCCAAACAGGGTTGCCTGAGTAACAGCGTGGCAGGCTACTCCCCCAGAAGACAGGTTGGGAAAACAAGAGGCCAGCCACCCTAAGGTCCCTAGAAAATAGGTGCATCTTGCTTGGGTCGTGGTCAATAATTTGGACTCTATACATTCCCTCAACCACCCCTCAACAAAATGACGAGGAGGAGGAACCCCCCAAATTGGAAAGACTCAGAGACTATGACTTATTCCACAGATTTACAAATGGATTCAATATAACCAAGATGTCGGAGATGGAATTCAGGCTAGCAATTCTGAAGACGATAGCTAGGATGGAGAAATCAATTAATGGCAACATAGAGTCTCTAAGGGCAGAAATGAAAGCTGAATTGGCAGAACTTAAAAATGCTATCAATGAGATCCAATCTAATCTAGATAATCTAACAGCTAGGGTAAGCAAAGCAGAAGAACAAATTAGTGACCTGCAAGACCAATTAATAGACAAAAAGGGAAAAGAGGAGGCCAGGGAAAAACAACTCAGAATCCATGAAAACAGAATCAGAGAAATAAGTGACACCATGAAACGTTCCAATGTCAGAATTATTGGGATCCCTGAGGGGGTGGAGAGAGAGAGAGGACTAGAAGATGTATTTGAGCAAATCGTAGCTGAGAACTTCCCTAATCTGGGGAATGAAACAAACATTCATGTACTAGAGGCAGAGAGGACCCCTCCCAAGATCAAGGAAAACAGGCCAACACCCCGGCAGGTAATAGTAAAACTCACAAATCTTAGAACCAAGGAAACCATCTTAACGGCAGTTAGGGGGAAGAGATTCCTTATGTACAGAGGGAGGAACATCAGAATAATGTCACACCTAGCCACAGAGACCTGGCAGGCCAGAAAGCCCTGGCAAGACATATTCGGCGTACTAAACGAGAAGAACATGCAGCAAAGAATACTTTTGCCGGCAAGGCTGTCATTTAGAATGGATGGAAAGATGCAGAGACTGGCAGAATCTGAAAGATTATGTGACCACTAAGCTGGCCCTGCAAGAAATATTAAGGGGGATTCTATAAAAGGAGAAAGACCCCAAGAGTGATATAGAAAAGAAATTTAAAGAGACAATCTATAAAAACAAGGTCTTCACAGGCAACATGATGACAATAAATTCATATTTTTCAATAATCACTCTCAAAGGGAAGAGCCTAAATGCTCCCATAAAACGGCACAGGGTTGCAGATTGGATAAAAAGACAGGACCCATCCATATGCTGTCTACAAGAGACTCATTTCGAACCTAAAGATACATCCAGACTGAAAGAGAAGGGATGGAGATGCATCTTCCATGCCAACAGACCTCAAAAGAAAGCTGGGGTAGGAATTCTTATATAAGACAAATTAGATTTTAAGCTACAGATTGTAGTTAGAGACACAGAAGGACACTATATCATTCTTAAAGGGTCTATCCAACAAGGAGATCTAACTATTGTAAATATCTACACCCCCAACATGGGAGAAGCCATCTACATAAGCCAACTGTTAACCAAAATAAAGAGTCATATTGATGACAATATGTTAACTGTAGGAGACCTCAGTACTCCAGTCTCAGCAATAGACAGATCATCTAAGCAGAAAATGAACAAGGAAACAAGAGCTTAGAATGACACACTGGACCAGATGGACCTCAGGACATACACAGAACATTCCACCCTAAAACAACAGAATACTCATTCTTCTCGAGCACACATAGAACGTTCTCCAGAATAGACCACATACTCGGTCACAAATCAGGTCTCAACTGATACCAAAAGATTGAGATTATTCCCTGCATATTCTCAGACCATAGTGCTTTAAAGCTGGAACTCAATCACAAGAAAAAATTTGGCAGAAATTTAAACACTTGGAAGCTAAAGACCACTCTGCTCAAGAATGTTTGGGTCAACCAGGAAATCAAAGAAGAACTTAAACAATTCATGGAAATCAATGAGAATGAAAACACATCAGTCCAAAAGCTAAGAGATACTGCAAAGGCAGTCCTAAGGGGGAAATACATAGCCGCCCAAGCATTACTCAAAAAAATAGAAAAATCCCAAATTCACCAACTAATTTTACACCTTAAAGAACTAGAGAAAAAGCAACAAACAACGCCTAAGCCATGCATTAGAAAAGAAATAATTAAGATTAGAGCAGAGATCAATGAATTAGAAATGAGAAACACAGTAGACGAGATCAATGAAACTAGAAGCTGGTTTGCTGAATTAATAAGACTGATAAACCACTGCCAGACTTATCCAAAAGAAAAGAGAAAGGACCCAAATTAATAAAATTACGAATGAAAGGGGAGAGATCACGACTAACACCAAGGAAATGGAAACAATTATTAGAAATTATTATCAACAACTGTAGGCCAATAAACTGAGCACTCTGGATGAAATGGGGGCCTTCCTGGAAACCTATAAAGTGCCAAGACTGAAACAGGAAGAAATTGACAACCTGAATAGGCCAATAACCAGTAACGAGATTGAAGCAGTGATCAAAAAACAAGAGTCCAGGGCCTGATGGATTCCCTGGGGCATTCTACCAAACTTTCAAAGAAGAAATAATACCTATTCTTCTGAAGCTGTTTCAAAAAATAGAAACAGAAGGAAAGCTTCCAGACTCATTCTATGAGGCCAGCATTACCTTAATCCCCAAACCAGGCAAAGACCTCATCAAAAAGGAGAATTTCAGACCGATATCGTTGATGAATATGGATTCCAAAATCCTCAACAAAATCCTAGCCAATAGGATCCAACAATACATTAAAAGGATCATCCACCAGGGCCAAGTGGGATTTATCCCCAGGATGCAAGCGTGGTTCAACATGAGTAAATCAATCAATGTGATAGAACACATTAATAAGAGGAGAGAGAAAAACCATATATCCTCTCAATTGATGCAGAAAAAGGATTTGACAAAATACAGCATCCTTTCCTGATTAAAACTCTTCAGAGTATAAAAATAGAGGGAACATTCCTCAAGTTCAAAAAAATCCATGTATGAAAAACCCACAGCGAATATCATCCTCAGTGGGGAAAAGCTGAGAGCCTTTCCCTTAAGATCAGGAACACAAAAAGGATGCCCACTCTCACCACTATTGTTCAACATAGTACTAGAAGTCCTAGCAACAGCAATCAGACAACAAAAAGAAATAAAAGGTATTCAAATTGGCAAAGAAGAAGTCAAACTCTCTCTCTTCACAGATGACATGATACTTTATGTGGAAAATCCAAAAGACTCCACCCCCAAATTACTAGAACTCATACAGCAATTCAGTAATGTGGCAGGATACAAAATCAATGCACAGAAATCAGTTTCTTTCTTATACACTAGCAATGCAACTGTAGAAAGAGAAATTAGAGAAACGACTCCATTTACAATAGCACCAAAAACCGTAAGATACCTCAGAATAAACCTAACCAAAGAGGTAAAGGATCTATACTCTAGGAACTACAGAACACTCATGAAAGAAATTGAAGAAGACACAAAAAGATGGAAAAACATTCCATGCTCATGGATCGGAAGAATAAACGTTGTTAAAATGTCTATGCTGCCCAGAGCAATCTATACCTTCAACGCCATCCTGATCCAAATTCCAATGACATTTTTCAAAGTGCTAGAACAAACAATCCTAAAATTTGTATGGAATCAGAAAAGACCCCGAATCAGCAAGGAAATGTTGAAAAAGAAAAACAACGCTGGGGGCATCACATTGCCCGATTTCAAACTATATTACAAAGCAGTGATCACCAAGACAGCATCGTACTGGCACAAAAACAGACATATAGACCAATGGAACAGAATAGAGAGCCCAGATATGGACCCTCAACTCAATGGTCAAATAACCTTATCCCTTTTTTAAAAATCTTTTTTATTTTTCATTTTTAGAGTAATAATCTATCCCTTCACAGTACTTAACCTTATTTTTGGCATATATATATAAGTTGTTCTCTCTTTAAAATTTTGGGATACAGTTTCTTCTAACAGATCAAAATATACCCTAAATCTCTAGTGTATGGCTTTGTTCTAGTCTCCTGCCTGATCACATTCTCTCCCCCTTTTTTTTAATCCTCTTCTTTCTTTTTTCAACGAACTTCTTATCTTATCAATTCCTTTTATAAAATCTTTTATAATTTTTATCTTTACAATCATATTCCATCCCTTCATCATATTAACCCTTATTTTTGTACATATATAAGTTTTTCTTTCTTTAAAATTTTGGGAGGCACTTTCTTCTAACAGACCAAAATACACCCAAAATCTAGTGTGTGGCACTCATATATGTGCCACCCTGATCATATTTGACCATATTCTCTTTTTGTATTGTTCTGTTTTGGTTTTGTTTATTTGTTTCTATCTTTTTCTTTTTTTTTTTTTTTCTTACTCTTTTTTCTTCCTTTCCCCTTTTTTCCCCCCAGCTTTCAGGTCTTTTCTAATATGTTTAGAGTATATTTTCTGGGGACGTTTTTACCCTGTTTTACCCTGTTAACATTTTCTTCTCTCATTCATCTTTTCTCCTCTGGACAAAATGACAAGACAGAAAAAATCACCTCAAAAAAAAGAACAAGAGGCAATACCAACTGCCAGGGACCTAATCAATACGGACATTAGTAAGATGTCGGAACTAGAGGTCAGAATGATGATTTTAAAGATACTAGCTGGGCTTGAAGAAAGCATGGAAGATATTAGAGGAACCCTTTCTGGAGAAATGAAAGAACAAAAATCTACCAAGTCAAAATCAAAAAGGCTATTAAGGAGGTGCAATAAAAAATGGAGGCTCTAACTGCTACGATAAATGAGGCAGAAGAGAGAATTAGTGATACATTAGACCAAATGATGGGAAAAAAAGAAGCTGAGAAAAAGAGAGATAAAGAACTACTGGATCCGAGGGCAGAATTCAAGAGATAAGTGATACCATAAGATGAAACAACATTAGAATAATTGGAATCCCAGAAGAAGAAGAAAGAGAGAGGGGGGCGGAAGGTATATTGGAGCAGATTATAGCAGAGAACTTCCCTAATTTGGGGAAGGAAACAGGCATCAAAATCCAGGAGGCACAGAGAACCCCTCTCAAAATCAATAAAAATAGGTCAACACCCTGACATCGAATAGTAAAACTTACGAGTCCCAGAGACAAAGAGAAAATCCTGAAAGCAGCTTGGGAGAAGAGATCTGTAACCTACAATGGTAGAAACATTAGATTGGCAACAGACCTATCCACAGAGACCTGGCAGGCCAGAAAGGACTGGCATGATATATTCAGAGCACTAAACGAGAAAAATATGCAGCCAAGAATACTATATCCAGCTAGGCTGTCATTGAAAATAGAAGGAGAGATAAAAAGCTTCCAGGACAAACAAAAACTAAAGGAATTTGCAAACACAAAACCAGCCCTACAAGAAATATTGAAGGGGGTCCTCGAAGCAAAGAGAGAGCCTAAAAGTAATACAGACCACAAAGGAACACAGACAATATACAGTAACAGTCACCTTACAGGCAATACAATGGCACTAAATTCCTATCTTTCAATAGTTACCCTGAATGTAAATGGGCTAAATGCCCCAATCAAAAGACACAGGCTATCAGATTGGATTGAAAAACAAGACCCATCATTATGCTGGCTGCAAGAGACTCATTTTAGACCCAAAGACACCCCCAGATTGAAAATGAGGGGGTGGAAAACCATTTACCATGCTAATGGACACCAAAAGAAAGCTGGGGTGGCAATCCTTATATAAGACAAATGAGATTTTAAAACAAAGACTGTAATAAGAGATGAGGAAGGACACTATATCCTACTTAAAGGGTCTACCTAACAAGAAGATCTAAAAATTGTAAATATCTATGCCCCTAACATGGGGAGCAGCCAATTATATAAGCCAATTAATAACAAAAGCAAAGAAACACATCGACAAAAATACAATAATAGTGAGGGACGTTAACACCCCCCTCACTGAAATGGACAGATCATCTAAGCAAAAGATCAACAAGGAAATAAAACTTTAAAAGACACACTGGACCAAATGGACTTCACAGATATATTCAGAACATTCCATCCCAAAGCAAAAGAATACACATTCTTCTCTAGTGCCCATGGAACATTCTCCAGAATAGATCACTTCCTGGGTCACAAATCAGGTCTCAACCAGTACCAAAAGATTGGGATCATTCCCTGCCTATTTTCAGACCACAGTGCTTTGAAACTAGAACTCAATCACAAGAGGAAAGTTGGAAAGAACTCAAATACATGGAGGCTAAAGAGCATCCTACTAAAGAATGAATGGGTCAACCAGGAAATTAAAGAAGAATTTAAAAAATTCATGGAAACAAATGAAAACGAAAACACAACTGTTCAAAATCTTGGGGATGCAACAAAGGCTGTCCTCAGAGGAAAGTATATAGCAATACAAGCCTTTCTCAAAAAACAAGAAAGATCTCAAATACACAACCTAACCCTACACCTAAAGGAGCTGGAGAAAGAACAGCAAATAAAGCCTAAACCCAGCAAGAGAAGAGAAATAATAAAGATCAGAGCAGAAATCAATGAAATAGAAACCAAAAGAACAGTAGAATACATCGACGAAACTAGGAGCTGGTTCTTTGAAAGAATTAATAAGATTGATAAGCCCCTGGCCAGATTTATCAAAAAGAAAAGAGAAAGAACCAAATAAATAAAATCATGAAGGAAAGAGGTGAGATCACAACCAACATCAAAGAAATACAAACAATTATAAGAACATATTATGAGCAACTATATGGCAACAAATTAGAAGAAGAATCTGGAAGAAATGGATGCATTCCTAGAAGAAATGGATGCATTCCTAGAGATGTATCAACTACCAAAACTGAACCAGGAAGAAATAGAAAACCTGAACAGACCTATAACCACTAAGGAAATTGAAGCAGTCATCAAAAATCTCCCAATAAACAAGAGCCCAGGGCCAGATGGCTTCCCAGGGGAATTCTACCAAACATTTAAAGAAGAATTAATACCTATTCTTCCGAAACTGTTCCAAAAAATAGAAATGGAAGGAAAACTTCCAAACTCGTTTTATGAGGCCACCATTACCTTGATCCCCAAACCAGACAAAGACCCCATCAAAAAGGAGAATTACAGACCAATATCCTTGATGAATGGATGCAAAAATTCTCACCACAATACTAGCCAATAGGATCCAACAGTATATTAAAAGGATTATTCACCAAGACCAAGTGGGATTTATTCCTGGGCTGCAAGGTTGGTTCAACATCTGCAAAACAATCAATGTGATACAATACATTAATAAAAGAAAGAACAAGAAAAAAACATACGAAAATCCTTTTGAAACCTTCCTTTTCCTTACCTCCCCCAGCTCCCAAGTATATAATCAGTCACCCCACACAACCCTCGTGTAGCCACTCTTTCTGCCTAAGGGTTCTGTCCCCATGCTTTAATAAAACCATGATTTTGCACAAAAAAAAAAAGACCCATACAATCCTCTCAGTAGATGCAGAAAAAGCATTTGACAAAGTACAGCATCCTTTCTTGATCAAAACTCTTCAGAGTATAGGGAGAGAGGGTACATACCTCAATATCATAAAAGCCATCTTTGAAAAACCCACAGCCAATATCATTCTCAATGGGGAAAAACTGAGAGCTTTCCCCCTAAGGTCAGGAACACGGCAGGGATGTCCACTATCACCACTGCTATTCAACATAGTATTAGAAGTTCTAGCCACAGCAATCAGACAACAAAAAGAAAGAAAAGGCATCCATTCAGCAAAGAAGAAGTCAAACTCTCAGTCTTTGCAGATGATATGATACTTTATGTGGAAAACCCAAAAGACTCCACCCCCAAAACTGCCAGAACTCATACAGGAATTCAGTAAAGTGGCAGGATATAAAATCAATGCACAGAAATCAGTGGCATTCCTATACACCAACCACAAGACAGAAGAAAGAGAAATTAAGGAGTAGATCCCATTTACAACTGCACCCAAAACCATAAGATACCTAGGAATAAATCTAACCAAAGAGGCAAAGAATCTGTACTCAGAAAACTATAAAATACTCATGAAAGAAATTGAGAAAGACACAAAGAAATGGAAAAATGTTCCATGCTCATGGATTGGAAGAAGAAATATTGTGAAGATGTCAATGCTACCTAGAGCAATCCACACATTCAATGCAATCCCTATCAAAAGACCATCCACTTTTTTCCAGGAAATGGAACAAATAATCCTAAAATTTGTATGGAACCAGAAAAGACCCCGATTACCCACAGGAATGTTGAAAAAGAAAAGCAAAGCTGGCAGCATCACAATTCCGGACTTCCAGCTCTATTACAAAGCTGTCATCATCAAGACAGTATGGTACTGGCACAAAAACAGACACATAGATCAGTTGAACACAATAGAGAGCCCAGAAATGGACCCTCAACTCTATGGCCAACTAATGTTCGACAAAGCAGGAAAGAATATCCAGTGGAAAAAAGACAGTCTCTTCAACAAATGGTTTTGGGAAAATTGGACAGCCACATGCAGAATTGAAACTGGACCATTTCCTTACAACTCACACAAAAATAGACTCAAAATGGTTGAAAGACCTCAATGTGAGACAGGAGTCCATCAAAATCCTAAAGCAGAACACAGGCAGCAATCTCTTCGATCTCAGCTGCAGCAACTTCTTCCTAGAAACATTGCCAAAGGCAAGGGAAGCAAGGGCAAAAATGAACTATTGGGAATTCATCAAGATAAAAAGCTTTTGCCCAGCGAAAGAAAGTCAACAAAACCAAAAGACAACCGACAGAATGGGAGAAGATATTTGCAAATGACATATCAGATAAAGGGCTAGTATCCAAAATCTATAAAGAACTTATTAACTCAACACCCAAGGAACAAATGATCCAATCAAGAAATGGGCAGAAGACATGAACAGACATTTTCCAAAGAAGACATCCAAATGGCCAACAGACACATGAAAAAGTGCTCAACATCGCTCGGCATCAGGGAAATCCAAATCAAAACCTCAATGAGATACCACCTCACACCAGTCAGAATGGCTAAAATTAACAAGTCAGGAAATGACAGATGTTGGCGGGGATGGGGAGAAAGGGGAACCCTCCTACACTGTTGGTGCAAATGCAAGCTGGTGCAACCACTCTGGAAAACAGTATGGAGGTTCCTCAAAAAGTTGAAAATAGAGCTACCATATGATCCAACAATTGCACTACTGGATATTTACTCCAAAGATACAAATGTAGGGATCTGAAGGGGTACGTGCACCCCAGTGTTTATAGCAGCATTGTCCACAATAGCCAAACTGTGGAAAGAGCCAAGATGTCCATCAACAGATGAATGAATAAAGATGATGTGGTATATATATACAATGGAATATTATGCAGCCATCAAAAGGAATGAAATCTTGCCATTTGCAACAACGTGGATGGAACTGGAGGGTATTATGCTGAGCAAAATAAGTCAATCAGAGAAAGACATGTATCGTATGACCTCACTGATATGAATAATTCTTAATCTCAGGAAACAAACTGAGGGTTGCTGGAGTGGTGGGGGGTGGGAGGGTGGGGTCGCTGGGTGATAGAGATTGGGGAGGGTATGTGCTATGGTGAGTGCTGTGAATTGTGTAAGACTGTTGAATCACAGATCTGTACCTCTGAAACAAATAATACATTATATGTTTAAAAAAAAAAGATGAAGAAGAAGAAGATAGCAGGAGGGGAAGAATGAAGGGGGGGAAATTGGAGGGGGAGACGAACCATGAGAGACGATGGACTCTGAAAAACAAACTGAGGATTCTAGAGGGGAGGGGGGTGGGAGGATGGGTTAGCCTGGTGATGGGTATTAAAGAGGGCACATATTGCATGGAGCACTGGGTGTTATACGCAAACAATGAATCATGGAACACTACATCAAAAACTAATGATGTATGGTGATTAACATAACATAATAATAAAAAAAAAAGAAAAGAAAAACTAATGATGTAATGTATGGTGATAGCATTACATAATAAAATAAAATAAGTAAATAAATAAAAATAAACTTCCAGGGAGGGGGAATGAGAAGAAAAAAACAAAACAAAACTGGAAGCTACCCAAATACCCAACAATAAAGAGAATATGTAATTTGTAATACATTCATACGATGCAATAAGAACAGTGAAAATGAACAACCATGGCTATGTAAAAAAATAGGTCAAATTAATCCATGGTGTTAGGAGTTAGCATGATGGTTACTCTTTTGGGGAGTCAGGAGTGCCTGGAAGGAGATATACCTGGGGGCTTTTGGGGGGTTAATGTACATTTCTAGAGTGTCAGTTGCATGGATAGTTCACTTTGAGAAAATTCATCAATTTGTACACTTAATGATTTGTGTACCTTTCTGTATATATGCATATGTATGTTTGAATATATATATACAGAATAAAATGCTCACAGAAAAAAACAGATTAGGATACAGACAGCACGTCAAAAAGTAGAATGCCCTGCTCCTCTTCCCTGCTCTCCCTATCCAACTGGCCATCCCTACGAGAGGCTAACTTGTATTCTTCCCCATGCTACCCTCTCCTAGACATCCTTTAGCCATTTGAGAATTCCTTGATAATTACTTTCTAATTCTGCCTTCAATCCCACATGGCAAGATTAAACGGCATTGCCCTGAATGCTGAGGACTTCAAGATGCCAACAGGTTTGAGGCACAAAATAAAGTTAACCCAGCAAGATCATGAAATAATCTTAGGAATGAGAGGGAACACTCCAGGATGGTAGGATAGCTAAGAAAGACAAAAAGCACTTGGGAATTAGGTTTGGGGACCCTGACCTCTGAGGGTCTTGATAGAAAAGAATGAGAGAATAACTGGAGACCAAAAGCAGAAAGAAAGGAAGATTAGCACTCATGGAGCAGAGCAGGCTGCAGGTACTGGCTAGAGCTGGACTCACAGGGGCCAGGGCCTACAGACACACATTCTCCTGCTAAAAAGTTCCTATACATAGGCCCGCAAAACCCCAGCCAGGTACCCAACTGTGCCCCCAAAATGAAGTCTTGCTAAATATTTACAATGTGACTTGCGATAGCAGATCACCTTTCATTTGGAGGAGAGAGAACACATTACATAGGACA
Source organism: Mirounga leonina (assembly GCF_011800145.1). Taxonomy (NCBI): domain Eukaryota; kingdom Metazoa; phylum Chordata; class Mammalia; order Carnivora; family Phocidae; genus Mirounga; species Mirounga leonina. The sequence continues at coordinate 3,605,150 of NW_023270780.1, read as the reverse complement.
CCTGAAGTCAGGGACAAAAAGAAGGAACAAATGCAATTTGGGGGTTTTTAACCATTTAGTAGCATAGTCATCCCCCACCCTCATCCCATTTCTCTACTATTTTCTCCTTACCATGTTCTTGGCTCTTTTGCTATGCTTTTCCAGTAAGGTCTTCATTCACAGCATCTGGAAATAGAGAAAATCAGATTAAAACCAACACACTACTTGGAGGAACTCAACTCAGAAGTCACAATTTCCCTGAAGCTATGCTCTAAGAGACATGGAAATCTATGGTGATTTTCTGAAGTTTAGAAAGGGGATGGGGATAAGTGCCTGGATGGCTCAATCAGTTAAGCATCTGCCTTCAGCTCAGGTCATGATCCCAGGGTCCTGGAATTGAGCCCCACATCGGGCTCCCTGCTCAGTGGGGAGCTTGCTTCTCCTTCTGCCCCTGCCCCTCCCCCTGCTCATGCTCTCTCTCTCTCTCTCAGGCTCTCTCTCTAAAATAAATAAATAAAATTTTGGAAGGAAGGAAGGGAGGGAGGGAGGAAGGAAAGAAGAAAGAGGAAGGGAAGGGAAGAAGGAAGGAAGGAAGGAAGGAAGGAAGGAAGGAAGGAAGGAAGGAAGGAAGGAAGGAAGGAAGGAAGGAAGGATGGATGGGGCAGGACCCAGATCACACTGTGCCCACTGCAACATTCTTCCTGAGTCTCCAGAAAAATAACCTTTAAAGGAAAAGCCCTTGAAAAAGACATTCACATTCTTAGATCCCCTCTTACTGGAAACACATACAAGTACATAAGTTCACACAATTAAAACAGTCAACATTAGGTTAGCAACTAAACTCTATAATCCTCCTCTCTCCACTTATCTAAGGCTTCCAGACTAATCCTATCAAAGCTGGGTGAGAGCGGCGTGGCATAAACAAGAGTCCTGGCAAAGCTGGATCAATAATTTTGAAGATTAGGGATAAAATGTGTGGCACAGTCCTGGGAATGGCCTGAGTGAAAGATAGTAGAAGATGATGGATGAGAAAATGGTAAACTGCCAAAAGGCAAGCAAGAGGGGACCAGAAAACCACAATCCAGTGTGAGGATTCCTACAAGGAGTGATGGGGCAGTGTGTGTGTGGGGGGGGGGGTGCTCTGTCAATGAAATCAGAACAAAATGAAAGGACACTCCACTCCCTGCCCCCAGTCAACTGGGACAGGTTCTGACCTTAGGCAGAAATTATTTAGGGATAAGTGTCTCTACACCCACAACATCACATTTCCACTGCCACTAATCATGCTCTGATCCTTGTACCCTGGCTATAGTAATTAGGGTTCTGTCTAATTTCATGTGCTTTAGGCCCTCATGAATTAGGCCTTGCTGTTGTTCTTGCCAGTCTCCCCAATCCAGTGCCTACAGGGCTGCTAGCTGCTGCCAGCCATCTTACCTCAGACTCCCACATGCCCAATGTCTGCTTTCTCTGGGTGCCCCTGCCCCTCAACCCCAGCTAGACTCACACCTGCTGTGCCCCCAACCCCCACCCTGATGCATCAATAGGACGTTCCTCCAAAATCTCTCTTATATCTTCCATGCCCTCCACACTGACCACCAGGGCCTCATCTATAGGCTCTCCCATTTCAGCCCAATATTCATATTGCTTTTAGAGTTAGTTTTCCTGAACAGAATATGATCCTGCCCTACCTGCTTTAAAAAACTTTGAGTCCATTAATAGAGGACTGGTTAAATAAATTATGGTACACACACATGATGGAATACTAACCAGGATAAAAAGGAATGAAGACATTCTTTACATGCTAGTACAATCTCCAAAAGGTATTATCAAGTGAGAAAAGTAAGTTCCAGAAAATTATATATGCCATAATTTGTAGGGGGAAATGGTAAAATATTTACATTACATATTTACACCATAGTTCTTGAACTGAACAGATAAAAATGCTATCTAAGCTGAGTTGAGTGAAGTCAGGAAAAAAAATTTCTTTATAATTCACCAGGATATATTTTAGTTTGCAAATCTGAAACAAGTTCCCCTTGATCTTTTTTTTTTTAATTTTATTGTTATGTTAGTCACCATACAATACATCATTAGTTTTTGATGTGGTGATCCACGATCCATTGTTTTCGTGTAACACCCAGTTCTCCATGCAATACGTGCCCTCCTTAATACCCATCACTGGGCTAACCAATCCCCCCTCCCCCCTCCCCTCTAAAACCCTGTTTGTTTCTCAGGTCCATAGTCTCTCGTGGTTCATCTCTCCCTCCAATTCCTCCCCCCCCCCCCATTTTTCCCTTCCTTCTCCTAATGTCCTCCATGCTATTCCTTATGTTCCACAAATAGTGAAACCACATGATAATTGGCTTTCTCTGCTTGACTTATTTCACTTAGCATAATCTCCTCCAGTCCCATCCATGTTGATGTAAAAGTTGGGTATTCATCCTTTCTGATGGCTGAGTAATATTCCATTGTATATATGGACTACATCTTCTTTATCCATTCATCTGTTGAAGGGCATCTCAGCTCTTTCCACAGTTTGGTTATTGCAGACATTGCTGCTATGAACATTGGGGTGCATATGGCCCTTCTTTTCACTACATCTGTGTCTTTGGGGTAAATACCCAGTAGTGCAATTGCTGGGTCATAGGGTAGCTCTATTTTTAAATTTTTGAGGAACCTCCACACCGTTTTCCAAAGTGGCTGTACCAACTTGCATTCCCACCAACAGTGTAAGAGGGTTCCCCTTTCTCCACAACCTCTCCAACATTTGTTGTTTCTTTCCCTGTCCATTTTTGCCATTCTAACTGGTGTAAGGTGGTATCTCCTTTCGAGATGATACTACATGAGCTCAATTCCTCTTCTGCACAACAGTGTTTCAAACATTTGAAGACTGATATTAGAGCTGTAACTCTAAATCCAAGTTCCTTGTTCCTTTTCTACCCCCATCCCCTCCACAAATATGCAAGGCAGCTGGCAATTGAGCTCTCCTCCTGAAGTAAAACACATGGTGCCTCCAGCTGCACCTGGCCCAAGCATGCCTCTTCACAAGTGACAGATGTCTGCAGGGTCACATGTATCTTGCACCCCTACCTCTGTAAGTTCCTTCTCTGTACCTGCTCTCTATCTGCCATCTGTGGTGTTTGTTCTCACCTTTGTTTGACATCCAGATTGAGCATGCTCCAGTGTCTACAGCCCTCTTTAAAAGCAGCAACTACCCATGAGAGACTCTTAACTATAGGAAACAAACAGGGTTTGCTGAAGGGGAGGTGGGTGAGGGGATGGGTAACTGGGTGATGGGCATTAAGGAGGGCATGTGATGTAATGAGAACTGGGTGTTATACACAACCGATGAATAACTGAACTCTACCTCTGAAATTAATGATACACTATATGTTAATTAATTGAATTTAAATAATTTTTTTTTAAAGCAGCAACTACCATTAAACACACAACTGCAGGTAAGATTTTACTAGTGTGGAATGGAAAAAGAATACTACCTCCTTTGTCTAGATACTATACTTTTATAAATGTGCTCAAAAATTGAATCTGAGGGCCCAGGGTTCATGTCCCTGTTCAGGCATCTGCTTGGGGCACCTGGGTGGCTCAGTAAGTTAAGCATCTGCCTTTGGCTCAGATCATGATCCCAGAGTCCTAGGATCAAGCCCCACAACAGGCTCCCTGTTCTGCGGAGAGTCTGCTTCTCCCTCTCCCTCTGCCCCTCCCCCCGGTCATGCTCCCTCTCTCCCTCTCTCCTCTCTCTCAAATAAGTAATAAAATCTTTTTTAAAAAATTACATGGACTTTTTTGGACACCATATAACATGACCGGCTCATTTTAAGCTATTATCTCTATCTCGTTCTCTCTCTCTCTCATACACACACACACACACACACACATACACACACAGTCTCTTACACATGTTGCTGCCAAAATACATGTTTTCTATCTTGTGTTTATATTGCTATTTTAGTCCCAAGTTCAGGTTTTAACATTTATCATTATTTAAATGGCTATTAAATTCTCACATAATTTCATTCCAGCCTATAAAATCTTCATGCATCTTGAATCTTACATACATGTTTGCCATCTATTCACAGTGTTTTTCAAGTCACTAATGGATTAAAAAGGTGACCCACACACAATCAAGAAAATAGCACCATAGCATATTAGCTAACCACACTGCAAACTGTTAGCAAGCCATGAATCAGCTGGATTCAAAAGCAGTCCATTTTAAGCATAGACCCTGGCCACCAGTCCCCTGAGGGCCATCACCCACATCATAAACTTCTAGCAAAGTGGCTAGAGTCACTTTCTACCTTCAGTGGTAAAAACTTCTGAAGAAGAGAAGAGAAAAACAAGAGGACAAATGTAAGAGAAGCTAATGCTGATAAGGAAGCAAAAAGATGGATTTTGTCCTTTTTTTATGCTTCAGAGAGAATTTGTACTGAACACCATTTCCGTTTGTGTGTTCATTGACTAGTAGTAGATGTCCTTCAAAAGAAGAGTTCCATGCAGAAAAAACATTTGGGAAACTCTAGTCAGACAGAGGGTCTCAGGTACCACAGAGCTTCTCAGAGTCAGAGCACTTAATAATCAGTCACTCTGGAAAGCAGTATGGAGGTTCCTCAAAAAGTTAAAAATAGAACTACCCTATGACCCAGCAATTGCACTACTAGGCATTATCCAAAGGATACAAACATAGTGATTCAAAGGGGCACATGCACCCCAATGTTTATAGCAGCGATGTCCACAATAGCCAAACTATGGAAAGAGCCCAGATGTCCACTGACAGATTAATGAATAAAGCAGATGTTACTTACTCAGCCATCAAATATTACTCAGCCATCAAAAAGAATGAAATCTTGTCATTTGCAATGACATGGATGGAACTAGAGGGTATTGTGCTAAGTGAAATAAGTCAGAGAAAGACAAATACCATACGATTTCACTCATATGTGGAATTGAAGAAATAAAACAGATGAACATAGGGGAAGGGAAGGAAAAATAAGATAAAAACAGAGAGGGGGCAAACTATAAGAGACTCTTAACTATAGGAAACAAACTGAGGGTTACTGGAGGGGGGATTGGGTATTTGGGTGATGGACATTAAGGAGGGCACTTGATGTAATGAGCACTGGGTGTTATAGGCAACTGATTAATCACAAAATTCTATCCCTGAAACTAATAATACACCATATGTTAACCAAATTGAATTTAAATAAAAAAATTTTTAAATAGTCTAATGCACACTATGGCCCCAAGAGGGGGACAGTCTGTGCCTTCCCTAAAGGTCCCGAACCACTATAATTTATTTATCCTAGAATACCTATAAGCATACAATAGCTCTAATGATACAAACATGAGCAAAAAGGAGACATCAGCATGCAGCTGGGGTGGAGCAATGGGGTGATGGGTTAACAGGTCCATGAACAAAGAATTATAATACAAGAGAGATAGGAGAGCCCTGTGTAGATGCAAGTGATTGAACTAGAAGGAATGACTTAAACCCCAGTAGAAGTCAGAGAAAGTTATAAAAGGAAATGACACTTCAACCAGATCTTATAGTATGTATAGGAGAGTGTGCCTAGTGGAGAAGAAAAATGGCAACAGGAATAGCATATGCAAGATCAGGAGTGAGGGTGGGATGATAAAGGGTAGCTGATAACATTCAAGGAATGAAATCCCATAAGAGACAAGTAGTAGTGAAGACAGCAAAAAGTGAAGATTGGTGCCTGATTTCAAGGAGTCTTGTAGACCTAAATTTCAAATAAATTTAAATTCATTCTATAAGCAAAGGAAAGACACCAGGAGCTGTAAGACAGGGAAATGACATGACAGGTTTGTTGATAGGAAGATACTGAAGCCAGCAGCAATGTAGAAGGACAGATGGTAAAGAAAGACTAATTAGAAAGCGGCTGGAAGCAGTCAAGATGCAAGGCGTCCAGGACCAGAATAAATCCAGCTGAGGACAGGGGCGCTTAGAACTAGGAGACAAGTCTGGGTAGGACTGACAGAATAGAAGGTAGTGGTCAACTGAGTGTGAGGGCGAAAAATGGGGAGAAATACAGAATGACTACAGAGTTCCTAGCCCAAGACACTCAAAAAGGGTGATGTCACTGGTATGTGACAGAAGAAAAAATACTGCTGGGGACACATTACAATGCATTCAGTTTGAAGCTTTTAGGTTTAAGATGACAGGGACATTTAAGTATCCAAGTAGAGAGATGATATAGGCAGTGACATATAAAGATCTAGAAGTACAAAGTCCAAGGTTGAGAGTATCCTGCAAAGAGATAATATCCTTTTATAGGAGTGAACACACTGTATATGGCATATGTGTGATATTCCAGGGTAATAACCATGATTTTTTTAAAAAAAGAAGGTAGACCCCTCCCCAATTTGGGATGATATAAATAAATTTTTTCACCTCCAAAATCCTCTCCTTTCACATTCACCACAGTGTCTCAAAGCCTACCAACATTCAATTATCTCATAGGTAGGTTTCTTCAATACTCAGAGATGGAATTCACAGTAACCAACCAGGTGACATTAAATCTTAGCTGGGTACTCTCTTTTTTTTTTTTTTCAGATTTAATTTTTATTTATTTATTTATTATTTTCTTTACCGTATATATATATTTTTTATATGTTATAACCATCATTAGTTTTTGATGTAGTGTTCCAAATCATTATTTGCATATAACACCCAGTGCTCCATTCAATACGTGTCCTCTTTAATACCCATCACCAGGTTAACCCATCCCCCCACCCCCTCCCCTCTAGAACCCTCAGTTTGTTTCTCAGAATCCATAGTCTCTCATGGTTCATCTCCCCCTCCAATTTCCCCCCCTTCATTTTCCACTTCCTGCTATCTTCCTTTTCTTCTTTTTTTTTTTTTTTAACATATAATGTATTATTTGTTTCAGAGGTACAGGTCTGTGATTCAACAGTCTTACACAATTCACAAAGCCTACCATAGCACATACCCTCCCCAATGTCTATCACCCAGCCACCCCATCCCTTCTAACCCCCACCACTCCAGCAACCCTCAGTTTGCTTCCTGAGATTAAGAATTCCTCCTATCAGTGAGGTCATATGATACATGTCTTTCTCTGATTGACTTATTTTGCTCAGCATAATACCCTCCAGTTCCATCCACGTCGTTGCAAATGGCAAGATTTCATTCCTTTTGATGGCTGCATAACATTCCATTGTATATATATATACCACATCATCTTTATTTATTCATCTGTAAATGGACATCTTGGCTATTTCCACAGATTGGCTATTGTGGACATTGCTGCTATAAACATTGGGGTACACGTACCCCTTCAGATCACTACATATGTATCTTTGGGGTAAATATCCAGTAGTGCAATTGCTGGATCATATGGTAGCTCTATTTTCAACTTTTTGAGGAACCTCCATACTGTTTTCCAGAGTGGCTGCACCAGCTTGCATTTGCACCAACAGTGTAGGAGGGTTCCCCTTTCTCCACATCCCTGCCAACATCTGTTGTTTCCTGACTTGTTAATTTTAGCCATTCTGACTGGTGTGAGGTGGTATCTCATTGAGGTTTTGATTTGGATTTCCCTGATGCCAAGCGATACTGAACACTTTTTCATGTGTCTGTTGGCCATTTGGATGTCTTCTTTGGAAAAATGTCTGTTCATGCCTTCTGCCCATTTCTTGGTTGGATCATTTGTTCTTTGGGTGTTGGGTTTCATAAGTTCTTTATAGATCTTGGATACTAGCCCTTTATCTGATATGTCATTTGCAAATATCTTCTCCCATTCTGTCGGTTGTCTTTTGGTTTTGTTGACTGTTTCTTTTGCTGTGCAAAAGCTTCTTATCTTGATGAAGTCCCAATAGTTCATTTTTGCCCTTGCTTCCCTCACCTTTGGTGACGTTTCTAGGAAGAAGTTGCTGCGGCAGAGGTTGAAGAGGTTGTTGCCTGCGTTCTCCTTTAGGATTTTCATGGACTCCTGTCTCATATTGAGGTCTTTCAACCATTTTGAGTATATTATTGTGTGTGGTGTAAGGAAATGGTCCAGTTTCATTCTTCTGCATATGGCTATCCAATTTTCCCAACACCATTTGTTGAAGAGACTGTCTTTTTTCCATTGGACATTCATTCCTGCTTTGTCAAAGATTAGTTGACCATAGAGTTGAGGGTCCATTTCTGGGCTCTCTATTCTGTTCCACTGATCTATATGTCTGTTTTTGTGCCAGTACCATACTGTCTTGATGATTACAACTTTGTAATACAGCTTGAAGTCCGGAATTGTGATGCCGCCAGCTTTGCTTTTCTTTTTCAACATTCCTCTGGCTATGTGGGGTCTTTTCTGGTTCCATACAAATTTTAGGATTATTTGTCCCATTTCCTTGAAAAAAGTGGATGGTATTTTGATAGGGGTTGCATTGAATGTGTAGATTGCTCTAGGTAGCATTGACATCTTCACAATATTTCTTCTTCCAATCCATGAGCATGGAACATTTTCCATTTCTTTGTGTCTTTCTCAATTTCTTTTATGAGTATTTTATAGTTTTCTGAGTACAGATTCTTTGCCTCTTTGGTTAGATTTATTCCTAGTTATCTTATGGTTTTGGGTGCAGTTGTAAATGGGATCTACTCCTTAATTTCTCTTTCTTCTGTCTTGTGGTTGGTGTATAGGAATGCCACTGATTTCTGTACATTGATTTTATATCCTGCCACTTTACTGAATTCCTGTATGAGTTCTGGCAGTTTTGGGGTGGAGTCTTTTGGGTTTTCCACATAAAGTATCATATCATCTGCAAAGAGTGAGAGTTTGACTTCTTCTTTGCTGAATGGATGCCTTTTCTTTCTTTTTGTTGTCTGATTGCTGTGGCTAGGACTTCTAATACTATGTTGAATAGCAGTGGTGATAGTGGACATCCCTGCCATATTCCTGACCTTAGGGAGAAAGCTCTCAGTTTTTCCCCACTGAGAAGGATATTTGCTGTGGGTTTTTCATAGATGGCTTTTATGATATTGAGGTATGTACCCTCTATCCCTATACTCTGAAGAGTTTTGGTTAAGAAAGGATGCTGTACTTTGTCAAATGCTTTTTCTGCATCTATTGAGAGGATCATATGGTTCTTGTTCTTTCTTTTATTAATGTATTGTATCACATTGATTGTTTTGCAGATGTTGAACCAACCTTGCAGCCCAGGAATAAATCCCACTTGGTCGTGGTGAATAATCCTTTTAATGTACTGTTGGATCCTATTGGCTAGTATTGTGGTGAGAATTTTTGCATCCATTCATCAAGGATATTGGTCTGTAATTCTCCTTTTTGATGGGGTCTTTGTCTGGTTTGGGGATCAAGGTAATGGTGGCCTCATAAAACGAGTTTGGAAGTTTTCCTTCCATTTCTATTTTTTGGAACAGTTTCGGAAGAATAGGTATTAATTCTTCTTTAAATGTTTGGTAGAATTCCCCTGGGAAGCCATCTGGCCCTGGGCTCTTGTTTATTGGGAGATTTTTGATGACTGCTTCAATTTCCTTAGTGGTTATAGGTCTGTTCAGGTTTTCTATTTCTTCCTGGTTCAGTTTTGGTAGTTGATACATCTCTAGGAATGCATCCATTTCTTCCAGATTATCTAATTTGCTGGCATATAGTTGCTCATAATATGTTCTTATAATTGTTTGTATTTCTTTGATGTTGGTTGTGATCTCACCTCTTTCCTTCATGATTTTATTTATTTGGTTCTTTCTCTTTTCTTTTTGATAAATCTGGCCAGGGGCTTATCAATCTTATTAATTCTTTCAAAGAACCAGCTCCTAGTTTCGTCGATGTATTCTACTGTTCTTTTGGTTTCTATTTCATTGATTTCTGCTCTGATCTTTATTATTTCTCTTCTCTTGCTGGGTTTAGGCTTTATTTGCTGTTCTTTCTCCAGCTCCTTTAGGTGTAGGGTTAGGTTGTGTATTTGAGATCTTTCTTGTTTTTTGAGAAAGGCTTGTATTGCTATATACTTTCCTCTGAGGACAGCCTTTGTTGCATCCCCAAGATTTTGAACAGTTGTGTTTTCGTTTTCATTTGTTTCCATGAATTTTTTAAATTCTTCTTTAATTTCCTGGTTGACCCATTCATTCTTTAGTAGGATGCTCTTTAGCCTCCATGTATTTGAGTTCTTTCCAACTTTCCTCTTGTGATTGAGTTCTAGTTTCAAAGCACTGTGGTCTGAAAATAGGCAGGGAATGATCCCAATCTTTTGGTACTGGTAGAGACCTGATTTGTGACCTAGGATGTGATCTATTCTGGAGAATGTTCTATGGGCACGAGAGAAGAATGTGTATTCTTTTGCTTTGGGATGGAATGTTCTGAATATATCTGTGAAGTCCATTTGGTCCAGTGTGTCTTTTAAAGTTTTATTTCCTTGTTGATCTTTTGCTTAGATGATCTGTCCATTTCAGTGAGGGGGGTGTTAACGTCCCTCACTATTATTGTATTTTTGTCGATGTGTTTCTTTGCTTTTGTTATTAATTGGCTTATATAATTGGCTGCTCCCCATGTTAGGGGCATAGATATTTACAATTTTTAGATCTTCTTGTTAGGTAGACCCTTTAAGTAGGATATAGTGTCCTTCCTCATCTCTTATTACAGTCTTTGTTTTAAAATCTCATTTGTCTTATATAAGGATTGCCACCCCAGCTTTCTTTTGGTGTCCATTAGCATGGTAAATGGTTTTCCACCCCCTCATTTTCAATCTGGGGGTGTCTTTGGGTCTAAAATGAGTCTCTTGCAGCTAGCATAATGATGGGTCTTGTTTTTCAATCCAATCTGATAGCCTGTGTCTTTTGATTGGGGCATTTAGCCCATTTACATTCAGGGTAACTATTGAAAGATAGGAATTTAGTGCCATTGTATTGCCTGTAAGGTGACTGTTACTGTATATTGTCTGTGTTCCTTTGTGGTCTGTATTACTTTTAGGCTCTCTCTTTGCTTCGAGGACCCCCTTCAATATTTCTTGTAGGGCTGGTTTTGTGTTTGCAAATTCCTTTAGTTTTTGTTTGTCCTGGAAGCTTTTTATCTCTCCTTCTATTTTCAATGACAGCCTAGCTGGATATAGTATTCTTGGCTGCATATTTTTCTCGTTTAGTGCTCTGAATATATCATGCCAGTCCTTTCTGGCCTGCCAGGTCTCTGTGGATAGGTCTGTTGCCAATCTAATGTTTCTACCATTGTAGGTTACAGATCTCTTCTCCCAAGCTGCTTTCAGGATTTTCTCTTTGTCTCTGGGACTCGTAAGTTTTACTATTCGATGTCAGGGTGTTGACCTATTTTTATTGATTTTGAGAGGGGTTCTCTGTGCCTCCTGGATTTTGATGCCTGTTTCCTTCCCCAAATTAGGGAAGTTCTCTGCTATAATCTGCTCCAATATACCTTCCGCCCCCCTCTCTCTTTCTTCTTCTTCTGGGATCCCAATTATTCTAATGTTGTTTCATCTTATGGTATCACTTATCTCTTGAATTCTGCCCTCATGATCCAGTAGTTTTTTATCTCTCTTTTTCTCAGCTTCTTTATTTTCCATCATTTGGTCCTCTGTATCACTAATTCTCCCTTCAGCCTCATTTATCCTAGCAGTTAGAGCCTCCATTTTTTATTGCACCTCCTTAATAGCCTTTTTGATTTCGACTTGGTTAGATTTTAGTTCTTTTATTTCTCCAGAAAGGGTTTCTCTAATATCTTCCATGCTTTCTTCAAGCCCAGCTAGTATCTTTAAAATCATCATTCCGAACTCTAGTCCTGACATCTTACTAATGTCCGTATTGATTAGGTCCCTGGCAGTTGGTATTGCCTCTTGTTCTTTTTTTTGAGGTGATTTTTTTCTGTCTTGTCATTTTGTCCAGAGGCGAAAAGATGAATGAGAGAACAAAATGTTAACAGGGTAACAACATCCCCAGAAAATATACTCTAAACATATTAGAAAAGACCTGAAACCTGGGGAAAAGAAAGGGAAAGGAAGAAAAAAGAGGAAGAAAGGAAAAAGATAGAAACAAACAAACAAAAACAAAACAAACTAAAAAAAATAGAATATGATCAAATATGATCAGGCTGGTGCATAGATTAGTGCCACACTCTAGATTTTGGGTGTATATTGGTCTGTTAGAAGAAAGTGCCTCCCAAATTTTTAGAGAAAGAAAAACTTATGTATGTACAAAAATAAGGGTTAATGAAATGAAGGGAGGGAATATGACTGTAAAGATGAAAATTATAAAAGATTTTATAAAAGGAATTGGTAAGACAAGAAGTTGTTTGAAAAAAGAAAGAAGAGGATTTAAAAAAAGAAAAAAAAGGGAGAGAATGTGATCAGGCAGGAGACTAGAACAAAGCCATACACTAGAGATTCAGGGTATATTTTGGTCTGTTAGAAGAAACCATATCCCAAAATTTTAAAGAGAGAACAACTTATATATATAGACCAAAAATAAGGTTAACTACTATGAAGGGATAGGATATGACTCTAAAAATGAAAAATAAAAAAGATTTTTAAAAAAGGGATTGATAAGATGTTGCTTGAAACAGGGAAAAAGAAAAATTCAAAAAAAAAAAAGAAAGAAAGTTAAAAAAGAATTAACTTTGAAAGACTAAAGAATCATGGGGGGAAAGCCATGAATTCTATGTGCTGTATTCCCCTAGCGCTGGAGTTCTGCCGTTCTCATTGATCGGTAAACTTGGTCTTGGCTGGCTGTTCTCGCTGATCTTCTGGGGGAGGGGCCTGTTGCCATGGTTCTCAGATGTCTTTGCTGGAGGCAGAATTGCCCCACCCTTGCTGGGTCAGGCTGAGTAGTCTGCTCGGGTTTGCTCTTGGGAGTTTTTGTTCCCTGCAAGCTTTCCATTCAGCTTTGGAGGACAACAGTGAAAATGGCAACCTCCCAATCTCCGCCCTGGAGGAGCCGAGAACTCGGGGCCCCACTCCTCAGTGAGCCCCCAGAGAAAAGCAGTCAATCACGCCCATCTCCCCAGTCTTTGGCCGCACTCTGTGCTCACCCAGCCTGTGACCGAGTGTTTCTATATCTGGCACATGACCCATGTGGAGTCTCCAAACCCAGCAGATCCCTGTGGTGCGCTCCCGCACCACTCCTCCCACGGGAGGAAGGGGAGTCTCCCAGGATCTGCCACTTGTTGGGCCCCTGCTGGAAGAGCGGTGGCCCGACTGTGCCGTGGATCACAGTTTATGGCAACCATGAGCTGAGAACCCACTCCTCGGCTCCGTCTCTGCAGCCAGCTTCCCCGCTCCGATACCTGGGAGCTCTGCCACACTCAGGTACCCCCAGTCTTTCTGTGACCCCTAGGGTCCTGAGACCACACTGTCCCAGCAAGGGTTCCAGCCCCCACTTACCCACTAGAGCAACATCCCTCAGCGGAGCGAACTTCTAAAAGTTCTGATTTTGTGCTCCGCTGCTCTATCACTTGCCAGATTCGGCCAACAGGAGGCCCCCTCCCCCACCATCTATCTTCCCAAATATCGCCTCAGATTCATTTGTTCGCACATCCTACCTTCCAGAAAGTGGTCGCTTTTGTGTTCACAGAGTTGCTGCTATTCTTTTCTTCGATCTCCTGTTGAGTTCGTAGGTGTTCATAATGGTTTGAACCCTATCCAGCTGAATTCCCGGGACCAGACGAAATTTAGGTCTCCTACTCCTCTGTCATCTTGCTCCTCTAATCCTATTTATTTATTTTTAATTTTATTATGTTATGTTAATCACCATATATCATTAGTTTTTGACGTAGTGTTCCATGATTCATTGTTTGCGTATAACACCCAGTGCTCCATTCAGTACGTGCCCTCTTTAATACCCATCACTAGGCTAACCCATCCCCCCACCCCCCTCCCCTCAGTTTGTTTCTCAGAGTCCATAGTCTCTCATGGTTCATCTCCCCCTCCGATTTCCCCCCTTTCATTTTCCCCTTCCTGCTATCTTCTTCTTCTTCTTTTTTTTTTTAAACATATAATATATTATTTGTTTTAGAGGTACTGGGTATTCTCTTTTAAACTCTTCATCTCTTAGCTCCACGACTGGGGACACTCACAGCTTGGCCTAGCTTCTTTCAAATATCTACTATTCACAAAATTCTCTGCAAGCTCAGCTTAGAGGGTGATCACTCCATGCCCCCAAGTTCATATGGATCAGTCAAAGCATACACCAATTTTGATGCAGAGTGTGATGCTCTGAACATTGTAATGGCCATCAAGACCACAGGTGTGGATGAGGTCACTACTGTCGAAGGACCAAAAAGGAACTTGCATCAGCACTGAAGCCAGCCTTGTCTGGAAACCTGGGGACCATGATTTGGGGCCTATTGAAAACACCTGGTTAGTATGATGCTTCTGAGCTGAAAGCCTCCATGAAGGGGCTGGAGACTGATGAGGACTCCCTCACTGAGACCATCTACTCAAGGACCAACCAGGAGCTTCAGGAAATTAACAGAGTCTACAAGAAAATGTACAAGACTGATCTGGAGAAGGACATCTTTTCTGACACAACTGGTGACTTCTGCAAGCTGATGGTTGCCCTCGCAAAGGGTAGAAGAGCAGAGGATGGCTCTGTCACTGATTATAAACTGATCGACCAGGACACCCAGAATCCCTATGATGGAGTGAAGAGGAAAGGAACTGATGTGCCCAAGTGGATTAGCATCATGACCAAGCAAAGTGTGTGTCATCTCCAGAAAGTATTTGAAAGGTACAAGAGCTACAGCCCATATAACATGCTGAAGAGCATCAAGAAGGAGGTCAAAGGAGACCTGGAAAATGCTTTCCTTAACCTGGTCCAGTGCATTCAGAACAAGCCCCTCTATTTTGCTGACCAAATGTATGACTCCATGAAGGGCAAAGGGACTCACAATAAAGTCCTGATTGAATCATGTTCTCTCCCAGGAAGTGGACATGTTGCAAATCAGGTCTGATTTCAATGGAAAGTATGGCAAGTGACTATACTACTGCATCCAGCAAGACACCAAGGGCAACTACCAGAGAGTGCTGATGTACCTGTGTGGTGAGGATGACTGAAGCCCAGAACAGCATGAGCATCCAGGAGTGGTGCTCCTTTGTTTCCAGCTAACAGTTATAGAAAATAGCTTGTGACTATCAGTCCCCTTGTGCCCATCCCTGTGAGGATGACATTAGCACTGCCCCCTCCCCATCCTTATTTCAGTTGCCTAAGCACTCCCTGCCTCTGATGTCTAGTCTCTCCTTTTAGCCAAAGAAATGAACATCCCAAGGAGTTGGAAGTGAAATCTATACGTAAAACACTTTGCCTCTTGTGTACTGTGTCATAAACAAATGAATAAACTGAATTTTTACTCTATAAACAAACAAACCAAAAAACCTCTTCATCTCTCTTGGATTTCAGATCTCTCTTGCATGGACATATTCTATCACTCTCACTTCAAGGATCACTGTTATTGAGCAAATATACATCAAGGATCTGTTAAGTCAATATGGAAGACACAAGACAGTTTAAGGGATGATAGATGTACACAAGGAACCAGTGATTGCAAAAAGACCCTTCTCTGAGACTTATTTTACACAGGACTAATGTCAATTTAAATGTGTAATTTAGGAAACAAAACAAATGAGCAAAGGGAAAAAAGAGAGAGAGACAAACCAACAGACTCTTAACTATAGAGAACAAACTAATGTTTACCAGGAGGAAGGTGGGTGGGGGGGATGGGTTAAAGAGGTGATGGGGATTAAAGAGTACACTCATCATGATAAAAATAAGATAAAATAAAATAAATAAAATTGGAAGTTGCTAACACAAGCAGAAATAAATGCTTGGAAAGGTTGGGAAATAAACAGTAAAGAAAGGTGGAGATTCGATAGATCAGAATATGATTATAAATAAATCAGACCATTTCATAAAAGGTGGCTCCTCCTGAGCATGTCTCTTCAGCTGATTGCTATAATATAGTTACTCTCTTGACATCCAGTATCCTGCCAGATCCTCTGGTCCATATCCTACTTGTATCTTTGGTAAACTAGGTAAGAAGGAATCCATCCAACTACTCCTATTCAGTGTAAACCAAGTAGAAATCTAGAAATGTGCTCTGAGGCATAACACTACTAGATGCTTAGATAATTTTTCTTTATTTTAGGTCCTCTGTTATCACAAGGTTCTATATAAAGATGAAATTGGGGACAAAGATGTGCCTTCTCTGAGACTGCTCTGTATTCTCTTGCATTGTTGCATTGTACAGCCCTAAGACATGGTAGGCCAAAAGAGGGTCAGCATTACTGATAGTGTCTACTATGTTCAGAGAGCTTTATCTAAATATCATATTGCTCTTACTATGGAACAGATGAGTCATACTGCCTCTTGCACTGTTGAATCTAAAGATGCAGTAAATTCCTGTGTCCTCCTACTCCTTTTGGATATATGTTAATTTAGACAAGTCTTCAGTGAGATAGAAGCTGATCGAAGGAGACCAATTCTATGATTCTCTATTATCTAGATTAGTGATGGCTAAATTCTAATCCAGTGATTCACTGAATTCTAATTTAATGATTCCATTTATTCAGGTAATATTTATTGAATTCTACCATTAAGTGCTTTGATACATGCTAGAGACACAAAGATGAATAAGCTGTGGAGATACAGAAATGAATATACTTCCCTCACAAAGATTATTCATCACATGAGATAATCCCATAAAGGCCAACTATAATCTAATATATTCCATGCTATATGTAGAACAATGAGCTAAACACACAAAGGAAACAATGTGAACAATGTGGTAAGGAAAAATGAGGGACAATTTACAGAGATAAAAATATTCATTTGTTCATTCATGCAACAGATATTAATAAGTGCCTACCTACTATAAACTAGGCTTTATTCTAGTTTCTGAGTTTACAATAGAGGACAAGACAGACAAAATCACTCTCTCAGAGAGCTTACACATTCTGTAAGGGGAGACAGACACTAAACAAATGACAAATGGTAATAAATGCTATAAAGAAAATAAAGGTACCAGCATGTCTAGGTAGGAAGGAAAGTTACTTGTATGAGGCACCATTTGAGCAGAGACCAGAATACAAACAGAAGTCAGCAATGCAGAAAACAAAGAACCAACAATCAAGTCAAAGATCAAGGTCCTCAGGAAGGTACAGGCTGAACAAACAGGACATTATTTTGAGCTGAAAAGTCAGTGTATCTACAGCATGATCAACAAGGGGAGTAAAGGTACAAAATAAGATCAAAGAGTTTGATGGAGGTCAAATCACAAAAAGAATAATAGCAAGGAGTTTGTCTGCTATTCTAATATGATGAAAAGCTCCTGGAGAGTTTTGAGCAGGAAAGTAACACTCTTGACTTGCATGTTTAAAACTTCAGGCTGATTTCTGTGTGTACAGCAGATTATGAGACAAAGCAAGAATAAAAAGGAGACTAATTGCAATAGTCTTTTTTTTTTTCATTTTTATTATTTTTTAATTTTTTTATTATGTTATGTTAGTCACCATACAGTACATCATTAGTTTTTTATGTAGTATTCCATGATTCATTGTTTGTGTATAACACCCAGTGCTCCATGCAATACGTGCCCTTCTTAATACCCATCACCGAGCTAACCCATCCCCTGACCCTCCTCTCCTCTAAAACCCTCAGTTTGTTACCCAGAGTCCACAGTCTTTCATGATTGGTCTCCCCCTCTGATCCCCCCCCCTTTATTTTGCAATAGTCTTGATAACTCAGGGTCTCATGAAAGTCATGCAACTGTTTGTGGAGAGTCTGATTCTTTCTGTGGACCATCAAGATCAAGTATAAGAGAAAGACAAAGATCCTTCCATGAACACACAGGACACAGATCTAGATCTAGATCTGGACATGGACAATCATCATCTGGGTGCAGAGCAAGCAGACATCAAAGATCCAGTTTTGTTCATCCAATCAGGCTAGGGAGAGTGAAGGACAATCAGAAGATTCAGAGAGGGCATCAGTAGCAACTCATGGACAGTGGATGTAGACATGTGAAATATGGGTCTAGCACAGAGGAAGACAAGGAGATAGGGCCATACAGTCAGAATTTCATTGGGGCCAAAAAGTCACTCATGGGCAGTCAGGATTCAACCCAACAAGCAGACAAGCCTCTCACTTGGGGCAGACAGGAAAGTACACTAGATACTGAGGATTTCATCATGACCAGACATCCACTAAGGGGGTTTGGGTCTACGAATGAGGAATTTAGGTCTGGCACAATAGGAAAACATGTGCCAAGCCACCAACAATCAAAAAAGAGCTCCAGACACTCATGGTCAGCTTATAGACAAACTTCATCTACACAGTCTGATCCTAGTAAAAAATAGACAGTGTGGATACAGTTATTGTCAGTTTAGAGGTAATAAAGGAGATTCAAATACAGAGTCAACATCAACCCATGGACAGTCTGAGGAGAGCCACAGATAATTGGAAATTAGTAAAATAAGCCAAAAAGGATCCATCCATTAATATTCTGAAGACAAAGCATGAAATTCAAGGTCTAGTCAAATGGATGATGTCAACACATGGGCAGTCGGAATCCAATACCAAAAGAATAATTTATACAGCAAATTCTCTCCAGGAACAAATTAGTCATAATTATAATCAAGCAGAAGATGCCATACTCAGAAGCCAGACAATTCAAACCCAAGAGTAATTTGGGTCTAATAATATCCAGACAGTAGCATAAACAAAAGCAAAGATTGGGTTATAGCTACAAACATGTTAATTATGAAAGTACTAGATATGACTATAGATAGTGTGAAAACAATAGAAACTCAGTCTTGATACCAGTCCACTGAAATTTAGGAATAGAAGTACAAACAAGCTTAGTCTTGAACAGTCAAGGCCTACCTCTGATCATGCAGGGCCCAGAGCAAAGATTTAACTTTGGATACTCAAGGATAAGCTATAAATTTAATTTGACACTCATGGTCAGTCTAGATCTAACATAGGTGGAAGACCACCAACTACTTATAGCTAGCCCCCTGAATGACAGACAATTAGAATCCTGTCATTTTTTTTTATCTATGTCTTCCTCTCATGATCCATCATCCATTCCAACTAGAAAACAGGCACCCAGCAATGTACATTCTAGTGACTCTGAAGTTCGGTCAGGATATTCAAATAGAAAATGCTCATCTACTAGTGGACAGATGACTTCTGGTCATGAAGGACCAGGATTCAACTCAATGATACTGGAAGACAGAAACAAAGTAATATCCACTCAAGTGACTATATATACACACACACACACACACACACACGCATATATATATACGTACACTTACACACACAAACAGAATCAGCTCAAGTCCAGTACAGATAGAAAGCCAGGATGATGTCCAATGTCCAGGTGATCTTGGTATGAACAAAGGCAATCAAGTTCACAAAAGTGGGGACGCCTGGGTGGCTCAGTCAGTTAAGCATCTGCTTCGGCTCAGGTCATGATCCCAGAGTCCTGGGACTGAATCCCAAATCAGGCTCCTTGCTGAGTGGGTAGCCTGCTTCTCCCTCTGCCTGCCACTCCCCCCTGCTTGTGCACTCGCTCGCTCTCTCTCTTTCTCTCACTGACATATAAATAAAATCTTCAAAAAAAAAAATGTTCACAAAAGTGGCGATCACATCTCCAGTTCTTACCAATCTAGTGACAGCAAAGGCCCAAAAAGAATAAGAGAATACAGGGCGCCTGGGTGGCTCAGTTGGTTAAGCAACTGCCTTCGGCTCAGGTCATGATCCTGGAGTCCCGGGATCGAGTCCCGCATCGGGCTCCCTGCTCAGCAGGGAGTCTGCTTCTCCCTCTCCCACTCCCCCCTCTTGTGCTCTCTCTGTCTCACACTCTCTCTCTCAAATAAATAAAATCTTTAAAAAAAAAAAAAAGAATAGGAGAATACAGCTACTACAAGTCATTTAGTACCAAAACCAAGGGACTTAGTGGAAGGTGTAGATAGGAATCTGGCCATAGTCAGCTGAGGGACAGTGGAAGGTACAGACAGGATGAGGATATTTATCAAGATGGCAGCTCTGAGACAACAGGTAACAATGGAAGCAAGCAAAAAGCAAGATTTAACTATTTTTTGTACCAACATTCCACTCTATAAATACATCCACAAACAAAGGGTTCATTATCTTAAGACACCAACAGAAGATGAACTAAATGAAGACATGAGAAGAAAAACATAAAGCACAGGAATTTATTGTAAAAACTTCTTTTTGAGGACAGTTATCTCTCCTTTTCTTTAAATACGTAAATCTACTTTAATCTTTCTACTTAGTGTTAATCTTCTTTTAAAGGATAGTGTATATTTGTCCTCCTCAGCATATGTTAGCAGTGTAAGTTTAAATTTTAATAATACTATAAAAAATGTTGTTGTGTGGGGTTCATTAGAGTGTTAAAGATGAGAGTTCAAGTTCTAATGTTTCTGCAAATTTTGGTATTACACATGACTCTTTAAGATGTATTAGGTGTTACAGCATCATCACATCACTGTGACGGCAATTCCTTTGAGTTTACAGCCCAAGCGTCCAAGTCTCTGGTTTCAGACTATGCAGATGCATAAAAATTGCCAATAAAAATTTGTGAACAATATGTCTTGCCTCTTTCCTGCTCCATTACCCAACTTTATAAATGGTAAGACTGGAGACTGATCCAAAAATGCAGAGAACTAATGACAGAGCTCTGGAGAACAAAAACATTTAAGCACTGGCCAAGAAAGAG
The DNA here is from genome assembly GCF_011800145.1 of Mirounga leonina. Lineage (NCBI taxonomy): Eukaryota > Metazoa > Chordata > Mammalia > Carnivora > Phocidae > Mirounga > Mirounga leonina. The sequence goes on along the minus strand of NW_023270780.1, from coordinate 3,584,442 downwards.
GAACCCTCAAAAAAGCCTGAAAGAGGGTGTGAAAATCAGATTGTAAAGTGTTGAAAAGTAAATGGAAGGTGAGGGACAGGGAGTGCTCAGTGCTCTTTTAAGGAGGTAGGTTATGAAGGAGTGGAAAAAGTTAGATAATGGGCATAAATTAGATGACAACTTATCATCAGTCCCCTCATCTCAAGCCTTCTCTTTCTCTTTTATTGCTTTTCCTAGTATGTACACCACCATTCACACAGTCATCCAAGCCGGAGCCTTGATTACGTCCATTCCCTTGCCTCTCACCTGACTGATCTTCCTTGTTCACCTCATCTCCCTACGGTCAAGCATCACCATAGCAGTGAGTCATATCTTGTCTCTCCTCTACTCAAAACCCTGCAAAATAAATAAGCTGACTATGCAGTGTGTTAGAAGTACATGCCAAATGGAGTGGTCAGGGAAGATGATACTTGAACAAGCACTTGAAGGACATAAAGGATAAAACAAAGTGAATATTTGGGAGGAAAGCATTCCTGAAAACAGTCCTAAGGAAAGAGTATGCCTGGAGGTTTTGGTGAATAACAAGGAAGTACTATGGCTTCAGCAGAGTCCATGATGAGAGAGAGACCTGGAGGAGAGAAAGCCAAAGAGGAAATAGGGCCTGATCAGTGTCATACTCATCACATTCACACTAAAGTATCCAACCCTCTCAGAAAAAGAGAGAGAGAAACCAAGAAACAGAAACAGACTCTTAACTATAGAGAACACACTGGTGGTTACCAGAGAGGAGGTGGGTGGGGGGATGGGTGAAATAGGTGATGGGGATTAAGGAGTGCACTTATCATAATGAGCACTAGGTGATATATGGAATTGTTGAATCACTATATTGTACACCTCAAACTAATATTACACTATATGTTAACTAACTAGAATTTAAATAAAAACTTTTAAAAAGTATCCCTCCCCTCTCTCTCTCTGTCTCTGTCTCTGTCTCTCTCTCTCTCTCTCACACACACACACACACACACACACAGGCAAAGGCTCTAGATCTGACTTCCAACAACCAAGGACTCTATGTCTTACCTCTTCCTTCCCCATACCTGAAGCTCAGCTGTCACCCCAATACCACCCATGCTAACAGGTGTTCTGCATCACCTTTATAACACTTGGAGGGTCCTTGAGAACCACTTTCATCACTCTCCTCCAACTGCTTGCTATGATGGGCCAGATCTACATGCAGAAAGCCTCAGGTAGGCAACAACAAGAGATACAGACTATGAATGGTCATGCCAACAAGAGCATTAAAAGGCAAATTAAGAGACCTCAATGTGAGACAGGAGTCCATCAAAATCCTAAAGGAGAACACAGGCAGCAACCTCTTTGACCTCAGCCGAAGCAACTTCTTCCTAGAAACATCGCCAAAGGCAAGGGAAGCAAGGGCAAAAATGAACTATTGGGACTTCATCAAGATAAAAAGCTTTTGCACAGCAAAGGAAACAGTAAACAAAACCAAAAGACAACCGACAGAATGGGAGAAGATATTTGCAAATGACATATCAGATAAAGGGCTAGTATCCAAAATCTATAAAGAACTCATCAAACTCAACACCCAAAGAACAAAGAATCCAATCAAGAAATGGGCAGAAGACATGAACAGACATTTTTCCAAAGAAGACATCCAAATGGCCAACAGACACATGAAAAAGTGCTCAATATCGCTCAGCATCAGGGAAATCCAAATCAAAACCTCAATGAGATACCACCTCACACCAGTCAGAATGGCTAAAATGAACAAGTCAGGAAACGACAGATGTTAGCGGGGATGCAGAGAAAGGGGAACCCTCCTACACTGTTGGTGGGAATGCAAGCTGGTGCAGCCACTCTGGAAAACTGTATGGAGGTTCCTCAAAAAGTTGAAAATAGAGCTACCATATGATCCAGCAATTGCACTACTGGGTATTTACCCCAAAGATACAAAAGTAGGGATCCAAAGGGGTACGTGCACCCCGATGTTTATAGCAGCAATGTCCACAATAGCCAAACTGTGGAAAGAGCCAAGATGTCCATCGACAGATGAATGGATAAAGAAGATGTGGTATATATATACAATGGAATATTACGCAGCCATCAAAAGGAATGAGATCTTGCCATTTGCAATGACGTGGATGGAACTGGAGGGTATTATGTTGAGTGAAATAAGTCAATCAGAGAAAGACATGTATCATATGATCTCACTGATATGAGGAATTCTTAATTTCAGGAAACAAACTAAGTGTTGTTGGAGTGGGGGGTGGGGTGGAAGGGATGGGGTGACTGGGTGATAGACACTGGGGAGGGTATGTGCTCTGGTAAGCGCTGTGAATTGTGCAAGACTATTGAATCTCAGATCTGTACCTCTGAAACAAATAATGCAATATATGTTAAGAAAAAAAGAAGAAGAAGAAGGTAGCGGGAGGGGAAGAATGAAGCGGGGGAAATCGGAGGGGTAGACAAACCATGAGAGATGATGGACTCTGAAAAACAAACAGGGTTCTAGAGGGTGGGAGGAGGGGTTAGCCTGGTGGTGGGTATTGAGGAGGGCACATTCTGCATGGAGCACTGGGTGTTATGCACAAACAATGAATCATGGAACACTTCATCTAAAACTAATGATGTAATGTATGGGGATTAACATAAGAATAAAAATAAATAAATAAATTTTTTTTAAAAAGGCAAATTAAGGAGATGAACACACACTAGAGAAAGATATTGACAGAATAAATAAGAGGATACAAGTAAGAATGAGCTCTGGGTTCCCAGCATCTGGAGCATTTTTTAGAACTTGGAGGAGCAAAGGGAAAATACCAACAGGAGAGAGAGAAACAGCTGAAGAGGAAGACCAATACTCAAGCAGAGTATGTTCCAGGGCCTGGGGCTGGAGCTAAAAGATATATCACCATGCCTGCTCCACTCCCTAGAGAATAGATACTAAGCTATAAAATTACATTTATTTTTGATTTTTTGAGATAAGAGAAAAATGACCCTTGCACCTAGGAAGAAGAATATGGAGGGAAACCGGTTTTAGCTAACTTCTTTTGACTTCCCTTAACCCAAAGTCATGAGCATCAACATTCTCTGTTTGTTATGTCCCTGGTTTTTATGTAGTTTCCTCATTCATAAAGACTAAGCTATGAAGAATTGCCAGGAAAGGCATGGGGGATGTGAGAGAAGAGGAAAGAAAGGGCGAGGAAAAGAGTTTTCCTAAGACCCAGCAGATGGTGCTATAAGAACATTACCTTCTGGACAAGGGTGAAAGTGAGTGCCCTGGGGCAGGAAGAGAACTACACTGTTTATCTTCACCAGTTTTGATTCTTGGTTGTTTTTTTGTTTTGTTTTGTTGTAAGATTTTATTTATTTATTTGACACACACAGAGAGAGAGAGAGAACAGGGGAAGCAGCAGGCAGAGGGAGAGGGAGAGGGAGAAGCAGGCTCCCCACTGAGCAGGCAGCCCAATGCGGGGCTCCATCCCAGGACGCTGATAAATAAATAAATAAAAGGGAAAAAAAAAAGGACCCTGAGATGAGGACCTGAGCCGAAGGCAGACGCTTAACGACTGAGCCACCCCGGCGCCCCGTGATTCTTGGTTGTTTTTTGTTGTTGTTTGTTGTTGTTGTTGTTGTTTTAGGTCAAACACTTCATTTTTCAAGAACAGCCCCCCAAACCCTGCCTTTTCTAAGACATGAATAGTCCCGTATTCTCTGGCTATTCCTAGGAAGAAGCAGATTTGAGTGTGAATCCCATCTTTTCCATTTAATAACTAAGTGACTTAAAACAAGTTACATATTTTCTCTGAGCCTCAGTTTTATCATCTGCAAAATGGAGGTAAGAACCCTACGTCATATAGCGGTTGTGAGGATTAATAAAATGATGAACATAAGTGTGCAAAGCACTGTGCTTGGCATAAAGGAGAACGTAATTTTCTTCTGCCAAAATCTGGAGGTACTAAAAAACCTAGAATGTGGCACATAGCATAAGAAATTTCTTTTCCTGGGGTGCCTGGGTGGCTCAGTCGTTAAGCGTCTGCCTTCAGCTCGGGTCATGATCCCAGGGTTCTGGGAATGGAGCCCTGCATTATTAGGCTCCCTGCTCGGCAGGAAGCCTGCTTTTCCCTATCCCACTGCCCCTGCATGTGTTCCCTCTCTCCCTGTCTCTCTGTCTGTCAAATAAATAAATTAAATTAAATTAAAAAAAAAGAAATTTCTTTTCCCAAACACTGTCATCTCCAAGGGGAAAACCATGAACCAGACTTATGAGGTGGGAGTCTTCATGCCCACCCTTTTACTGTGGAGCACATACTCTGGTAAAATCATGACTCTCTGTTTGGGAAAGGATTTTTGTGATAATCTAGTCCAACTCTTACATTAGTAATGTTCAAAAGGGAATGAAGATGCCAAAACACACATTGAATATGCCTCTTATTTTCAGGACATGAACCCCGGAAATAAAGTCCAACAAATCTCTGGTTGGTGATGTTGGAGGATATTCAGAAAATGTAGCCCTGAAAGGGTTAAAACTGTTTCTATGATACATGGAAATTTCTTTAATGCCCATCACAATTAATTCAATTACTTTGCAAAGAGCTCAATGCATTTTCAGTCAATGCAGAGGTTAAAACTTCGTCCTTACATAAAGTCAAAATTTACCTCTCTTTCACAAGTGCCCAAAGGTCCCTAGTTTTGTTCCCTTTCCCTACCACCTCATGCACACTGACACTCACAAACAGACCTGCAGGTTTAGTAAGGTATAGTAAATTTAAGGTATAGTAAATAAGTTTAGGTAAAGAGACAAGAAGGCCTCTACAGTCATTATCGATTCAAGAGGAATGGTAATAATATCATGGGTAATAATATCATGGATGATACTTTGGCTGGAAATCCATACAAGAAAATGTAGCTCAAAATGAGAGAGTTTGACTTCTCTCTCCCACAGGAATTCATGGTTCTGCTGCCCCACACTTCCCAGCCCTTCTCTTCCCTCTGAGACTCTCCTCTCCTGGGGAATCTTCCTGACAAGCAAATGCATAGGAGGGTCAGGATTCACATTCATCCATTGTGACATGTGAAAGTAAGAAATTTAAATTGCCTATCATATGATCTCATTGATATGTGGAATTTGAGAAACAAGACAGAGTATTATAGGGGAAGGGAGGGAAAAATGAAACAAGACAAAACCAGAGAGGGAGACAAACCATAAGAGACTCTTAATTTCAGGAAACAAACTGAGGGTTGCTAAAGTGGTGGGGGGTGAGAGGGATGGGGTGGCCAGGTGATGGACATTGGGGAGGGTATGTACTATGGTGAGCGCTGTGAATTATGTAAGACTGATGAATCACAGATTTGTACCCCTGAAACAAATAATACATTATATGTTAATAAAAAAAGAAATTTAAATTGTCAATAATTCAGTGTCAATAAATAAGTTTTACTGAAACACAGGCATGCTCATTTGTTTACCTATCATCTATGAATGCTTTCATGCTACCAGATCATAGCTGAGTAGCTGCAAAAAAGACTGTCCCACAAAGCCTAAAAGATATACTATCTTTCCCTTTACAGAAAAATTGTGCTAACCCCTCATTTAGGAGAACACTGGCTCTAAGAGCATGTTTCACCTGGAATAGTCTTTACCAGCAACCCCCTCTTCCTTCTGTGGCAACAACTGTCTCCTACAGGAAATTAGTCTTCACTCAGCAAACTCTACCTCCCCTGCACTCCCACAGTCTCAGTCACACCTTCAAAAAGCTCCCTCTTCTGATGGAAGCATGACAGTCTGGCCCAAATCAGGCATCCAGAGGAAACACAGCCACAGAATGGATACTGACTCTGCAGCCCTCTGGGTACTTCTTAGAAGAAAACAGTGTCATAATGGTTGAATTTGGAATCATGTAATTTATCATTTACTAATAGTTGTTACCACTCCTTCCCAAATCCTAATGACTATATTGCACAAGCTTCAAGTCTATGTGACTTCACCCAGCTTCAATGACATTCGTGCTATACATACAATTCACAGTGGATGAAATGCAGAGCTTAAGGTCGCAGGGATAAGCAGAAAGCCACTTGTTGATTCCCAATGTTAAGATTCAGTTTCTATTCAGGTGAAATCATGTCCTCTGAGGTAAAGATGGCAAGAGAGAGGGTAGACCCCAATCTTGTGAAAAAGTAGAAGTTGGTCAATGCCAAGTACTATAGTCATGACCCTCACTCTTCTTTCAATTTAATTTGACATTTACTGGGGACTTTTATGAGCCAAGCAATGTGCTGAGTCCCCCAGTGATATAGGTAATAATAATGCCCATTCCCTATTTTCAAGGAACTCACAGAATAGAAGTGATATAAACACATAGACAGATACATACGGTGTGCATACACATCCATTGGTAAGAAAGGATATACACCAAATAACTATTGTTGTAGCTATTTCTGGGTAGGAAGGTTATTTCATTTGCTTTGCTTTGCTTATCTGTATTTTGTAATTTTTTATATTAAACATTAATTACAATAGTAAAACAATTTTAAAATATTTTATAATATAGAATGATTGATACTACAATAAAACTATGAATAAGGTACACAACTATAACTCTCTTGAGTAATTCAAGAAATATTTCCTACAGGATATCTAAAGTAGGTTTTGAAAAATGAATAGCAGTTCACTAGGCAGATAATGAGGAAAGATATTCCAAGAAAAAACATGAAATAGGATGGTATATTCAGGAAGGCTTAAGTAATTAATTACTGGTGAAGCATAAAGAACAGGGAGAGAAGAGACGGGGCTAGAAAGAAGCCACAGTCCAGATCATGAATAACCTTGGATACCATGCTAAAGAGCATGGATTTCTTTCTAAGGTTATATAGTGGTTAAAATGAAAGCTACATTGATGAATGGCCACTAAGGTATAGTAAATAAGTTTAGGTAAAGAGACAAGAAGGCCTCTACAGTCATTATCGATTCAAGAGGAATGGTAATAATATCATGGGTAATAATATCATGGATGATACTTTGGCTGGAAATCCATACAAGAAAATGTAGCTCAAAATGAGAGAGTTTGACTGCATGATCCTTAAGGTTCCTTTTAAACATCAGATTCCATGATTCTTGGACATTCGGTCCCTGATGTTTCTGCACACATTCCATTCAACTTCAATTAAAGTCCATGTAATTGGTTATCAATGCATTATGCTAGATACTTTGTTGAATACGCAAAGAGGTCTTTCTGCAGTGTCCAGAGACTCTGGCAGGTGGGGCTGATACTAGCCCAGATTTGGGAACTGCTAATGCAATCTCAGGTGAACATGTAAGGAAGTAAGAAGGCAAACACCTGGGAGGTGGAGATGGAGGTGGAGGCAGAGTTGGGCTTATTTGGAAGTGAATCAGAACATCTCAAAGAGGAGCTCCTCCCTAAGATGGACCATTATTTCCTCTATAAAAAGGCCACTATCCCCAACTAGCAGCACCCTGTAAGCTGCTCTAGTCTCATCCTACTTGTTTCTCTGGTGAACTAGGTAAGTGAACAGGAGTACTTTGGGCTACAAATTAAAAGAATCCAGTATGTGCTCTAAGGCAAAGAGGCACTGGATACCAGGCTTCTTTTTAATGTACTTTGGGGACTTTGATATAATTTTAACTTTATTGAGAAGGAAAATAAAGAGATGACTGGGAATGACAGTACCTTCTTTCTTCAGGGTCCTTTCCTTGAAGATCGTGTGGCTTTAATTATCACTAGGCAGGTTGCTTCCTAAACTACTGAGTTTTTTCTCTCTGTTGTATAATCAGTAAAGCCTGAGAGTCAGTCCCTGTTTGGAGAATGAAAACAGAAGTGGGCCTGATAGCACCTGCCTCCAGCTCCATATCACCTAGGCCTGTAGTTGCCCACTTTGTGTACTTTCTCTGGCCTACAAGTTTTGAGGGTCTAGCTTAGCCATTGGTATCCCTTGGTTGGAGTCAGGCATACCATGTGGACGATGGAACTGTCCCTCTTCAGCAATGGTTGGCACCTAGAGAGGAATTGAGGAAGTGGGTAGATTGGCACACCCAGTATTTCTCTAGCTCCAGAACAATGCTCATAAAATTATCCCTGGTAGAGGTGGGGAGCTCAAAACAGGAAGTCTTTGCTCCTACATTCGTTCAGGAATGAAAATAAGAGATATAGATTCTGTTCCTAATTTCATCACTCTCTTGCTACATGGCTTGAACAAGTCTTTCAACTCTGGATTGGTTCTTAATTTCAAAAGATGAAATTAATCATGCTCAATTAATTCTGAACAAATATTACAAATGATTGGAACTATTTATGTTTTTAAACAAGAAAAAGGAATAATAAAAGGTGGGTCTCTCCTTTTTTTCCTTTAGGTTAAATTTACCAAAAAAATGCCTAAACTCCTAAAAAGTATCGTCACTGTCATTGAGCTTTTCTACCAATATGCCACCCAGGATGGGGAGTGTGACATGTTGAACAAGGCAGAACTGAAAGAACTTTTGGAAAATGAGTTTCATCAAATTCTGAAGGTAAGAATTCCAGGTCAGGACTGAAGACAGCTGCAATTCTCTTTTTCACCCCTTCGTACCTTTTTGTCACATGTGTCAAACTCCTACAGGACTCTCTCTACTTGGTGATAGAAAACAGGGTTTGGTAAAGGCTTGAAATACGATCAAAAGTTGACCCACATGGTTTCCAAAACATGACCAAGGGATGTGATCCTACTGAACAGACAAAATCCATAGATTATATAATGTCCTGTGTAATTCTTATGGAATTAAAAATTAAGATGGTTCTCAGGGAAAAAAGTACGTAAAATGCATCTTCTTTCCTTTATTTGTAGTTCTTCAGCCCAGAACATCCTGACCACTGCCCATTTCTGAGATTGTGAAACTACAAGGCCTCAGTTCAGGAAGTTAGCATCTTACTCTTAAATCATAAAATATGGTGACCACCATCTTAAAATGTCAGCTCTGAAAATAAATATTTGGGAGCTTAGATCTAGCTCTTGATTGTCAATTCATTATATTCAGCTGCCTACTAAATATTTCTTATTTGGACTCCTAAGGGTGTAATTCGGTGTGTCAGATATGAAATCATTTTCCCTCCAAACTCTATCCTCCTATTTGCCCAAGGCAGAAATCTGGTTCCATTCATGGCTTCTTCTCTCAGCAAGCACCTCCATCCTCCACCCTCCATCTAATTCATCAATAGTCTCTCAAAACAGCCCATTTCTCTCCATCACTATTGCTACTCCTCTAGCTCAGGCCACCTTCTATTTCTGATCTCAGCCATAAGTATAAATCTAATCTTTTCACAGCTCAATTCAAAATCCTTCAAAATCTCCCCCCCTTTTTTTTTTTGACAGAGAGAGAGAGTGCTTATGCCAGGGGTGAGGGGGGAAGGAGGGAGGAGCTGGGCTCCATCTCACAACCCTGAGATCATGACCTGAGCTGAAACCAAGAGTCAGATGCTTAACCGACTGAGCCACCCAGGTGCCCCCAAAGCTCACAGCCTTTAAAATAAATAAAGTCCAAAGTTCCTTTACACAACTTAAAAGGCATGATCTGATCTCTATTTGTTTCTCCAGCAATATCTCTTGACTACTGAGACTCAAGATTTAATAATCCTGAATTTCTTTCAGTTCTTCATATGAGCCATACATCCTCTAACCTCCAGCTTTGTTCATATTGTTCCTTCTGCCTGGAACAATCTTTTGCCCTCTCTCCCTCCTTTCCTACCCCTTCATTTGGCTAAGTCTAACCCATACTTCAAAATACATCACTTTCTCTCATTAACCTTCCTTGAACCCCCACTGGTTCTCCTGTGGTGTACTTTCAGAAACATTATCACAGTACACTGTAATTTTAAGTTTGTGTGTCTGTGCCACTAAACTTTAACTTCCATTTTGTCATAAAACAAACTTGTTCACTGCTTTATCCCCTGTACCTAACTCAATGCTAAGCAGCTAGTAAGTGCACAATAAATCTTTGTTAAATTAATTAATTAATGAATTAATAGCTAGGAAAATTTAAGTCATATATAATTATGCTAATCATTCATATCTGACCTATTCTTTTTTCATTTTTTAAAAATTCCTATTTATAAATTAGCTAATCATATCTGACCTATTTCTTACAAATTATAATTGATTTCCTTGTTCCCTAACATCTTCCATTTGCATCTTCTAGCAATTTCTCACTGCATTGTTCATTACATATTTCTTTCTTTCTTTCTGCTCAAGATAGAGCAGTCCTGCCCAAAGGACTAGATGGCTGAGCTCCACCTAAGTAAGCCAACATTCACATTTCTACAATCTTCTTTCAAATGGTTAGCTGGGTATGTAGTCCATAGTGACATAGCTGCCCCTTGTACCTTGTTCCTATACAGAATCCAGATGATCCAGACACTGTAGATATCATCATGCAAAATCTGGATCAAGACCATGACGAGAAAGTGGATTTCATTGAGTATCTTCTGATGATATTTAAACTGGCTCAGGCTTGTAATAAAATCATCAGCAAAGATCACTGCCAAGCTTCAGGGTCAAAGCAGAGAGACCACCATCACCAGCACCAAGAGGAACAAAGTGAAACAGAAGAGAAGGACAAAAGGCAAGGTCATTCAAGGCCAAGTACAGGAGAGAATAATTCCTATTCCAGGGGCTCCAGAAGAAGCATTAAACACAGGCCTGGGTCCAGCTCCAGAGAAATGGAGCATCAAGGAGGTTTATCTAGTTCAGAGCATAGGCAAAGCTCTGGGGAAAGAAGGAGAGATTCAAGTTCAGGCCACTTCAAAGACAGTAAGAAAAACAGGCATGGCTCTCATCAACAAGAGAAGTCTGAGAGTCATTCTTCTGGTCAGAGGCAACATAGATCCAATTCAAGCGGTCAATCAGGACTTAGTAGACAACAAAAACAGTCTTCAAGCTATGAGGGATATGGGTCTGAATCAGGCCAGTCCATAAGCAATGGCAAAAATCAATCAAGCTCCTATGAGCCCTTTACTCAGAGAAAACATAGCAGCAGCCCTAGTCATCAGTCAGGAGGTTATGGAAGAAAAAATCATGGCTCTGTGTCAGGCCAGTCCTCTAATTATGGAAAATATGGACCTGGTTCTAATCAGTCTTCTAGTGAGAAATACCATGAGTCTAGCTCAGGATCCAGTTTAGGTGAATCATCAAGCTGTGGACAACATGGATTTAGATCAGGTCAGTCCTCTGGCTATGAACAACATAGATCTGGCTCAGGTCAATCTTCTGGCTTTGGGCAACATGGGTCTGGCTTAGGCCAATCTTCTAGTTATGGACAAAATAGTTCTACTTCAGGACAGTCATCAAGCTGTGGACACTATGGATCTGGCTCAAGTCAGTCTTATAGCCATAGCCAACATGGGTCCAGCTCAGGAGAGTCTTCTCACTATGGACGACATAGGTCTGGCTCAAGTCAATCTTCTGGCCACAGCCAACAGGGATCTGGCTCAAGAGAGGCTTCTAGCTATGGACAACATAGGTCTGGCTCAAGTCGATCTTCTAGCCCCAGGCGACATGGATCTGGAACAGGCCAGTCTTCTGGCTTTGGACAACATGGGTCAGGATCAGGTCAGTCTTCTAGCCCCAGCCAACATAGGTCTGGATCAGGCCAGTCTTCTAGCTATGGACGACACAGATCTGGCTTAGGCCAGTCCTCTAGAAATGGTCATCACGGGTCTGGATCAGGTCAGTCTTCTGGCTTTGGGCAACATGAGTCTAGCTCAGGAGAGTCTTCTGGCACTGAGCATGGATCTGGCTTAGGTCAATCATCAAGTTCTGGACCGCATAAATCTGGATATGGCCAACCCTCTAGCTATGGACAACATGGTTCTGCTTCTGGACAGTCATCAAGCTGTGGTCAACATGCATCTGGATCAGGACAGTCCTCTAGATATGGTTATCATGAATCTGGATCTGGTCAGTCTTCTAGCTATGGCCATCATGGGTCTGGGTCAGGTCAATCTTCTAGCTTTGGGCAACATGGGTCTGGATCAGCTCAGTCTTCTGGCTTTGGGCAACATGGGTCTGGATCAGCTCAGTCTTCTGGCTTTGGGCAACATGGGTCTGGATCAGGTCAATCTTCTAGCTATGGTCACCATAGGTCTGGATCAGGACAGTCTTCTGGCCATGGTCAGTATGGTTCTGGCTCAGGTCAATCCACTAGCTATGGACAATACGGTTCTGCTTCAGGACAGACATCAAGCTGTAGTCAACATGAATCTGGTTTAGGCCAGTCTTCTAGCCATGGCCAACATAAATCTGGCTCAGGTCAGTCCTCTAGATATGGTTATCATGAGTCTGGATCAGGTCGGTCCTCTGGCTTTGGGCAACATGGGTCTGGATCAGGTCAATATTCTAGCTATGGTCATCATAGGTCTGGATCAGAACAGTCTTCTAGCCATGGTCAGTATGGTTCTGGCTCAAGTCAATCCTCTGGGTATGGACAATATGGTTCTGCTTCTGGACAGTCATCAAGCTATGGTCAACATGCATCTGGATCAGGCCAGTCTTCTGGCTATGGACAACACAGATTTGGCTCAGGTCAGTCCCCTTGGTATGGTCATCATGGGTCTGCATCAGGTCAATCTTCTGGCTTTGGGCAACATGAATCTAGCACAGGAGAGTCCTCTGGCACTGAGCATGGATCTGGCTTAGGTCAGTCATCAAGCTCTGGACAGCATGAGTCTGGATATAATCAGTCCTCTAACTATGGACAACATGGTTCTGCTTTTGGACAGTCATCAAGTAATGGTCAACATGCATCTGGATCAGGTCAGTCTTCTGGCTGTGGACAACATGGGTCTGGATCTTGTCAGTCTTCTGGCTTTGATCAACATGGGTCTGGATCCAGTCAGTCTTCTAGTTATGGCCAACATGGGTCTGGCT
>NW_023270780.1:3509672-3571517 GCF_011800145.1 Mirounga leonina | reverse complement strand
GCAACATGGGTCTGGATCTGGTCAGTCTTCTAGCTATGGCCAACACAGGTCTGGCTCAAGTAGATCTTCTAGCTGTAGCCGACATGGGTCTGGCTCAGGTCAGTGTTCTAGTTATGAACAATATGGGTCTGGCCCATGCCATTCATCTAGCTCTGAGCAGTGTGGTTCTAGATTTGGTCAGTGTTCTAGCTCTGAGCAATATGGATATGGCTCATGTCACTCATCTACCTCTGGACAATGTGGTTCTGGATCTGGTCAGTATTCTGGCTCTGAACAGTACAGATCTGGTTCATGTCACTCACCTAGCTCTGGGCAATGTGGTTCTGAATCTGGTCAGTGTTCTAGCTATGAGCAACATGAAACACAAGGGAAATGTAGGTCAAGTTCAAGTGGAACTCATAGTGAGTACCTTAGACCCAAAATGTGCTCAACCCCTAATCAATCAAGAAGCAATAGCCAGGAATGGTCAGAGTGTGGCCAAAAAGAAAGAGGTAGGAATTATGGCCTATCAGGTAGTGGGCCTGATGGATATGAGAGTATTCATGGACAATCAAGAACATGTAGGCAACAAAGCCAAGGATGGAGCCAAGGTCAATGGGAATCTGACTGTATCCATTCAAATTGTAATGAAGGGCAATCAAGACGCAGTTATAGACAAGTAGAAAGCTCCTCAAGTTGTGGCTCTGGACAATTTACACCCTCCTATGGACAGTCTAGATCCAACACTACGAATACATTGTTAATTTGCAAGGAGGGTAATCGACAAGGTGATTATTGTTATAAGAGAGGAGGAGATAATTGTGCAAGGGGAAGTACCGGCCCAAGTTCCCAGTTCCCTAGCAGCATGCCACTCTATGAATACATCCAAGAGCAGAGGTGCCAATTCTAGGGATGAATAATAAACAGAAGTGAAATTAATTCAAGTAGCCATTTAAGAACTGCAAAACTGTTACAGATAAGCAATTCATTATAAAACTGCTTTTAAAAGTGGGTATATCTATTTCTTCTTCTAAACATGTACTCTATTCCTTGTTATCAATCCCTCAGAAGAATGTAGGGTATTGTGGGCACTTTGTTAGGAAACACTGAGTTGAACAAATTATGTGCAGGAGTCACTTTGAAAGAATAATACAAAGCATACGAGAAGCATGAGGTTTAGTTGAGGTATCTTTTTGAGAGCTCATTGCTAAAGCTTTCATCTTAAGTCTACAGAACAAAGTATTAGAAATGCATTACCAGTTCTGGGTCCAAAGCCTCTCTTATAGCAACATGGACCATAATTGTGGTATCCCCCACATTGGACAGTGACAGAATGGGGAATATTCTAAAAGCAAAAATGCAGCGTTGATTGTTTCCTTACCAAAACCATCAAGACCCTATTCTTGGGTAAATCTTTAGTCAGCAAGTTAACAAGTGGCATTTAAAAAGTGGCCCCAGGAGCTTCTCCCTTGCCAGTGAGGAAGAGCATTCTTTCTTAAAGAGCAGCGATGGACCCTTCAGGATTAAAGGATCCAAATGTGGACTCTAACTTGGTTTCAGCAAGAAAGTTCTTGCCCCCTGCTCCTAAGAATTTGCCCCAGGTTAAAAAAGGACGAGCAAATGGTAAGCGCTGTGAATTGTGCAAGACTGTTGAATCACAGACCTGTACCTCTGAAACAAATAATACAATATATGTTTAAAAAAAAGAAGAAGAAGAAGATAGCAGGGGAAAAATGAAGGGGGGGAAATCGGAGGGGGAGACGAACCATGAGAGACGATGGACTCTGAAAAACAAACTGAGGGTTCTAGAGGGGAGGGGAGTGGGAGGATGCATTAGCCTGATGATGGGTATTAAAGAGGGCACATTCTGCATGGAGCACTGGGTGTTACACACAAACAATGAATCATGGAACACTACATCAAAAACTAAAGTATGGTGATTAACATAACAATAAAAATTTTTAAAAAAACTAATGATGTAATGTATGGTGATTAACATAACAATAAAAAATGTTTTAAAAAGGAAGAGCAATAGCATGAAAATACAATGTCTCCAATCTACTTTGGTCTTTCCACATAGGAAAATATCATTTGTGCCCAGATGGAAAGGAAGACTATCTGCCACTGCTATATAGTTCATTGGTTTTACTATAATAAATTTGTTTCAAGTCTTTGGATCTAAATAACTGGATTGCATTAAAATTGATAATAAATAATGGTGATCAAATACTGAGGTCTGTATCATCTCTGCTTCATTTCATTCTCACACATAGGTGGTCAGACTAGAAACAAACTCAGAAAGCTTTTCTCCAAGGTCCTATCCTTCAAAAACAACCCAGAATATATAAAGAATTTTAAAATTTAAGGATAAGACAAACAACTCAATTTAAGAATGAGCAAAAGATCTGAATGAACACTTCACCAAAAAAAGATGTACAGATGGCCAACAGGCACATGAAAAGATGCATGATGTCATTAGTCATCAAAGAAATGCAAGTTAAAACATACTGAGATACTACTACATACCATTAGAATGGCCAAAAGTAAAAACACCGGCAACACCAGGTGTAGATATAACAAGTGGAAAAATAAAATGACATAGTCACTTTGGAAAATAGTGTGGCAAGTTCTTATAAGGTTAAATATACCTGACTATATTACCCAGCAATTCTGCTCCTAGGTGGGATGAAAACATATGTCCACATGAAGATTTTTACATTTTTACATGAATGTTCATAGCAGCTTTAATAAGAGCCTGAAACTAGAAACAACCCAAAAGCAACCAATGAATAGATAAACAAACGGTGGTGCAACGATACAATGAAACACTATTTAGGAAGGAAAAAAGAATTAACTATTGATATACATGATGGACGAACCTCAAAAACATTATACTGATCAAAAGAAGCCAGACACAAAAGAGTACATACAATATGATTCCATTTACATGAGACTTACTAAAGATAAAAACAGGATTAGTGGTTAACTAGGAATGGGGGTAGAACTTATGATTTATGAATAGGCTAGAAAGAGGAACACAAGGGAGCACAAGAGTGATGGAATTGTTCTACAGATGCACTTTATCATATGAAAGCTATATCTCAATAAAGTTGATTTTGTTTAAAGTCTTCACAAGGCTTTTTGTGAAACTTGACACACTAATTCCAAATTTTTTTATATATAGAAGAAAAAAGAATTAAAAATGACCTGGGTTGGCTCAGTTGGTTAAGCATCTGCTTTTGGCTCAGGTCATGATCCCAGAGTCCTGGGATCGAGCCCTGCATCAGGATCCTTGCTCAGCGGGGAGCCTGCTTCTCCCTCTCCCTCTGCCTGCCGCTCCCCCTGCTTGTGCTCTCTTGCTTTCTGTCAAATAAATAAATAAAATCTTTTTTTTTAAATGACCAGGACAAATTTTAAATAAGGAAGAGGAAAGTCATCAGATATAAAAGATATTACAAAGTTATATTATTTAGGACAGTATGTAATTGTTGTAAGAACAGACACATAGAGCAGTGGAATATCCAGAAACAGACCCATACACACCTCACATATAACAGTAATGACTCCGCATCTTGGTGGGAAAGGACAAACCTTTCAATAGATAGTGCCACCATCATTGGTTTTCCATGTAAAAAAAATTATACCTCCATTTCATATGCCATACACAAAATCAATTCCAAGTGAATTAAAGACCTAAAGTGTGATAAGCCAAACATTTTTATATGTTAAAGAAAAATACAGGACAATATCTTTATGACTTCAAAGTAGACTGAAGTCTTGAACAAGAAATATAAAAACCACAAAGAAAAAATTCATGAATTTTACTACAATTAAATTCTAAATGTCTGTAAATCAAAAGACACTCTCAAAATATAAAAAAGATAAGACACAGACTAGGGTAAAACTTTTGCAATGCCTGTAGACAACTGACTAATAGCCAGATTGTACAAAGAACTTACAAATATCAAATTAGGAAAAAACAGCCAAACTTATAAAAAGAAAATTCTCCAAAATAGAAATCTGAATGGCCAAGTGGCATTTTTAAAATGATTCTCAGGGGAACAGAAAATTAAAACACAATGAAATACCATTTCATAACCATCAGATTAGAAAAAACTAAATTCTGACCATATCCAGTTTTGGGGATGACATGGAGCAATAAGGTCCAAACTGGTAACCACTTAGGAAGCAATCTGACAACCACACAAGAGTCACCAAAATGTTACAAACAACTTAAAAGCTCAACAGAAGAATAGAGTAATAGAGAAATATCTGTATACTAGAATGCTATACAGCAGTTAAAATTGATGGCATGTATATGGAGAGGGTAGAATACAACACCCCAAAATATGCCACTTTGGCATATGGATGATTTTGAGCTGAAGGCAATCAAGGCCTAGCAGACTCAGGAAGAGTTGTTTGTACCTCTCCTTTAACTGTCTAAGAGAATTTAGATGGGAAACCTGTACCAGGTAGACAGCTATTACCAGAGACCACTTTTTGTATCAGAAAGACTTATCTGTATGCTGAGCGAAATAAGTCAAACAGAGAAAGACATGTATCATATGACCTCACTGATAGGAGGAATTCTTCATCTCAGGAAACAAACTGAGGGTTGCTGGAATGGGGGGTGGGGTGGGAGGGATGGGGTGAAAAAAAATATTGGGAATAATTATCTCTTAAAACTCTTATTTGTGCAATAATTCTTAATACTAAAGTGCATTATG
The DNA here is from genome assembly GCF_011800145.1 of Mirounga leonina. Taxonomy (NCBI): domain Eukaryota; kingdom Metazoa; phylum Chordata; class Mammalia; order Carnivora; family Phocidae; genus Mirounga; species Mirounga leonina. The sequence goes on along the minus strand of NW_023270780.1, from coordinate 3,566,811 downwards.
ATAAAAGTCATATATGAGGTTAAGAACTAATTTAATTATTTCATCATTTCATTGTAATGTTTTTAACAATATTAGAAATAATTAATTGCTTTTTTTGAGGAATAAAAACTGTTGGAAAGAAAAAAAGAAAGAAAGACTTATCTGCATGGCATGGCAACCATTTGCTCTTCTTGCCTTCCTGTGAATTGCCTTCCTCCCCAATGAAGCCCCAGACCTGCATCTCCTTAGCTCAGGATGGTATACAAGCCTGAACTGCCTGACTGCTTTTGAGTCTCATATTTTTATGGGGCTCCCAAACATATGAAATTAAATTTTTTTCCTGTTACCCTGTCTTATGTCAATTTAATTATTAGGGTAGCCAAAGAACATAGAAGGGAAGAAGGGAAAAGTTTTCTGCTTCTACTTGATTATATATATATATGCATATATATTTATTTATATTTATATGCATTTATATTTATATATATACACACACACATACATATATATATATATATCTCAATATGAACAAGTTCCCAAAATAGAATATTTAGTAAAATAGTTGTAAAACATGTGTATATAGTTTGATACCATTTACTTAGCTTTACAACATACATAATAATCCCATACATGGTTTGTAGTTATTAACTATGTAATTGGTAAATTATAATTTATTAATTTATTTATAATTTATAAATCCTTATGGAAATGTTAAACACCAAATTTAGGATAGTGGTTACCTCTGGAGAGAGTGGTGATGGGTACTGAGGAGGGCACTTATTAAGATGAGCACTGGGTATTATATAAATCACTAAATTCTACTCCTGAAACTAACATTACACTGTATATTAACTAACTAGAATTCAAATAAAAACTTGAAACAAAAAAGAAGGAAGGAAAAACTTCTTTCAAAAAAAAGAATAAACAAGGCCAACAGTGTTCTTTTTCTTAAGATTCATTGATTGATTGATTGATTTGAGAGGGAGAGAAAGAATCCACAAGCAGACTCCCTGTTGAGTGCAGAACTCTACATGGGGCTTGATCCCAGGATCCTGAGATCATAACCTGAGCGGAAACCAAGAGTCAGCCACTTAACTGACTGAGCCACCCAGGTGCCCCATTAAGCAAAAAGATGTTTATTATATTATTCCCTACACTTATTTGTAAACCTCAAATTATTTCACAAGAAAAAGGAGGACACAAAGATCCAAGTTAGAATGCCCATCAAGGACTGCTCAAGGGAGAAAGTACTCTACCAAGCTAGTCCCTGGACTATCTGGTCCAGCATGTCCCAGTTGTTGAAATGTATGTATCAGTACATCAGTACCTGATGATAGTCATCATCTGAATCACACAACCAACTGTCTGGCTCAACTTGAAACTCACCAGGGAGCCTTGTAATTTTTGGCTTCCTATAATTTTCCCAAAAAGAAAAGGCATTCACTAACCATTCACTAACATAGATACCTAGTGTTTCTGGCAGTGCATTTCTGACTTTCTGACTCTCTCTTGGCATTCTGGTTTTCTTACTTCAGTCCCTGGTGAGTCTAGTTACAAAGAAACAGCTTTCGTGAGTCTAATCAACTCTATGACAGTAGTCCAACCTATCTGAGTCTACAAGGATGATGACCAAACCCTGACCCCTTTTCCAGGCAACAGCCCAAACTTATTCTTTGCCTCTTCCAAATGTTGAGAGCGCTGGAGAAAAAAAAAAAATTATTCTAGTAAGAGAAAGCAAAGAAATTTCATATAAATGCCTAGTTGTATAGCTAAGCCCATTTTTCATGTGTTTCTCTTCTCTTTGTTATGACTACAGAATCTAAAGGTAGAAGCAGAAGGTCATTGTTTTAGGCAGGATCTTATAAGGTCTCAATTCCTTGTCCAGAGTCTGGATCTCACTTTCGAAGGTGAAGAAAATCGACTATTTTTCTGTACACTCAGATGTAACCAAGCTCTGAAAGACAGAGTCATAGTAAACAAAGTCTTAAGGATCTAATTTACTAACTACAAAATACATGCGCATTGGGAACAGGAACCAGTTGTCTACCATGGGGTATTCCCTTCCAATGGATAGATTCATTTAAGAGATATCAGAGGTTGTTAAATGAGCTTTAGAGCAAAAGAGTTTTATTCTCAAAATGTTGCTCTATCATGCTATGATAACCTGACAATTTTAACAATTTGTCCTAAAAGGGAAAGAGAATATGAAACTAACGTCTTTATTGAGTACCATGTGAGTGGGGAATATTAAATTATGTGTTTTATATATATTATTTAATATATTATTCATTGCTTAGTTTCATTCTCATAACAACCCTGTGACAAGAGGTGTTTTTATATTCATTTTATTGAAGAGGAAAAGAAGACTCAGAAAGGTTAAGTGACTTCCTTACATTAGTAGAGCCAGGTTGAGACCCAGATCTGTCTGACACTCAAAAACATGAGTTGCTACCAGAAAGGTCTTCCACTCTAGTAATATTTCTCTTTAAACAACTACAGTTAACCCTTAAACAAGATGCAGGTTAGGCGTGCTGACCTCTCCCCTCCATGCATAACTGAAAACCCGCATGTAACTTCTGACTCCTCCAAAAATTTTATTACTAACAGCCTACTGCTGACTGCAAGCCTTACCAATAATATAAACATTCAAATAACACCTACTTTGTATGTTATATGTATAATATACCATATTCTTACAATCAAGTAAGCTAGAGAAAATGTTAAGAAAATCGTAAAGAAGAGAAAATACATTTACAGTACTGTGCTGTATTTATCCAAAAAAATCCACACGTAAGTGGAGCTGTGCAGTTCAAACCCATGTTGTTCAAGGGCCATCTGTACAATCGAACACCTAAAACCAGAGCAGCACACTCTTCGGGCACTGCTGGAGACACATCAACTAATATTCCTCTGACTCTCCTTTCCTACCCTCAATGCAAGGATACTTAATGTCCTTGAGGGACACTTGAGAAATACCCTAGCTCATTAGCAACACACTTAAGAACAATTTCCAAGGGAGGATCCCTGCTGCAGAGAACTCACGTCCTCACATTTTATCTATCTCATCACATTTAATGGTCCTCATTAGCTTCAATTCCAAGGGGTGGCATTTCTGACCTAGTCCTCCTTAGTGCATGCCTCATTTGAAGTTCACTGTGGACTAATTAAAAACAACCACCCACAGTCTTGCACTCTTTAAAAGACAAAGATCCTATATCCACTGCCCCCAACAGCCAGAATTCCCTGTCTCCGCCCTGCCCCACTACCTATTCCTGTGCTCTCCAACTCCCCCACCCTGTGTGCTCTACCCCATGGATGAAAGATCCCTGAGCAGCCCTCCCAGCTGCTGCTTGGTCCTTATCTACAAAGCCTGAGCATTCCAGGTGTTGAAGATCTTAAATCAGCAGGCACTCAGAGGCACATAGCTGGGACAATCTGCTATGCAATATTGCCAGACTTCACAGCAAAGAAGGGGACTCCGTGTGCAGAGATATGGAGGAAATAGTATGTTCAGGGACCAAAAAGAAGGTGTCTCTGGCTGAAGCATGTAGGACCAAGAAAGAGTATTGGGAACTGTGGCTGGAAAATCAAGTTGGAAACAAGTTCTCAAGGGCTCTAAAAGGAGTTGACATTAAGCAGAAAAGCCAGTGAAGGACATCGATAAAGATGAATCAAAGTAGGAAGACAAGCACAAAAAAAGGGGTGTTCCAGAAACCAAAATGAGAATTCCAGTAAGTAATGGGCATGAACATAAAATGTACTTAATAAAGTTATAATAAACAAAACCGTAGAGTATTGGTAGAAAAGTACACATCAACATAACTGAATAAATAGCCCAGTATCATATCCTGATATACATATTTTTTAACTGATATGTGGAGTATCAGCTACACAGTCAATATAAGTGTCTGGGCCACAGGAATCAACCAGTAAATGTCAGTGGCTATCCTTATTACTATTTGTTGTTACAGTAGTTGTAATTATTAAAAATCAGTATGGAAAGGAAAGATTCCTTCAAAAAGTTCAGTGGTAAAGAGAAGAGCAGGAAAGAAGCAGGCTTTACAAAGAAGGAAATTAAACTATATGCTGGAAACATATGAGACACTAAATAAAAAAGTTATGAGTGAATAATATTGATAAGCCAAGGGGAAGGAGATTGTGAGACAGTCGGTACCAGAGAAAGGGAAGTTCACTGCTGGCTGGAGGACCAAGAAGAAATGACAAAATGCAATCAAGAGCACATAGAGAGAAATCAGCCCTGAAAAGGAATTAGTGTACCTCACACTCTTGAGGTAAAAATGAGAGAAAATATAACTAAGTCAGTGTTTCTAAAAAGGGGTTCTTTGGACGAGCTGCATCAGAATCAGCTGAGGTAATTATTCAAAAAGCAAATTCTTGGACTCCACCCCATACCCACTGAATCCAAACTTCTCGGAGATGGGGCCCAGCAACCTGTATTTGAATGCCCTATGATCCAGTGGCTTTCTTAGAGAAAAATGGAATTTAGGAGACTTCACATCCATTGGCCCCTATGGAGAAAACAAAACTGACCCCTTGCCCAGCCACAATTATGACTAAGCCCACCGGGTCCCATAGTCAGAGAGGAAAAATCTTCTTTATGCCCTGAGATAAGCTAAAAATAAGGAAGAAGCGTCTACCTAGAATTAGTCTCCCCAAATCAATGAAGCCTTGAGCCGTTTCCTGTAAATTACTGTCTCCCTAACATAAAAAGCTTTCTCTCTGACATCTGCAATGCTAACTTCTGCAAGTATGATAATCATGTGGAGGAACTGCTGTTTTACCCACGTGAACACACTAACTGTAACCTTGGTAACCTTGTGGCTTTTTTCCCTTTAAATATCTACGGTGTCATTTATTCAAGGAAACATTCTTCTTGAGACTGGGCTCCTAATGTTTTTTCAATTATTCCACCACCTTAATAAAGGAGAAATGAAGTGATCTCCTAAAAGGAAGATGGGAATGGACGGAGGCTTGAAAAAGGCAGAAAAGGTGTGATACACCTGTTGAGGGTCTGAGAAAGGGCACCAACTAGGAATCAGAAAAGAGACTGCCAGGAAGTCTTCAGAGCCTAGATAAGGCTGCACATCATAAATGTGCAGAGGGAGGCTAACCCAACACCCAACAACCTGGCAGAAGCAGCAAAGAAAATGAAGTTAGGTTAACCACAGGTTTGGAATTGGCAGGGCAGGTGCAAGGAAAAGTGAAGGGTTCAAGGACACTTAATGATCCTTAGTGAAGGGTACAGGTATGGGAGGACAGGAAAGACACCTGTAGGACCTCTCTTGGGCCCAAACTGTATGTGTGTGAAGAGAGGGATAAAGTTACAGGCAAATTTTCTTCTATATTCCAATTACAGTAGTAAGGATGGGCTTACTAGTGGCAGCAACTTTTTGGGTAAAGGTAAATAACAATATGGAATATACTAGAAGCTATGCATCAATGTGAGGTTACTTATCCCTTTTTTACCTCACAGCTCTTTGGAGCAGAGATCCTTAAACCAAGGTGTGCAAACTGAGATCTTTATAAGTTGTCATGAGGCCAAGGACACACAATCTACCCACTATATAGTTCAGATTCAAATTCAAGTGTGACTGACTGCAAAACTTGTTCTCAATCCATCCACTAGCCTACTGACCTCACCAGGAACAGCTAGGCTCCACTTCATAGGATAAAGGGAAACCAGATTTCCGGTAGAACAAGGGGTTGCAGGGAGTATTTTAAGAAAGAATTAAGAATATCGGGACTTTTTTGGCAACAGAACTGAAGAAAATGAGAGAAGCATAATGTGGGAGAATTAGCAGGGAGAGGAAAGCAAATAACAGGCAGTAAGCAGCTGTTAATAATAAATGTATCAGACTGTGGGCTGAAGGAGTGTGTGCATGGGGAGGTGGGGGTGGAAAGAAGGAAGTGAGAGGAAGAAAATGAGCTCAGACCACTCGCCATTGTTATGTGAGACATCTCTCAAAGGAGGTGGAGGCCCTATCTAGATAAGAAGAGTCCTCATGACTGGCAGAACGAGGTCACTCTTATTGCACCCTTAATCCAAGCCTTTCCTTCTGCCCACTTTGGGGAGCGGTCTGGGTGATTTGGTTTGCTCCTCTTTGCGATGCTTTCCCATTGCTCTGAATAATTCCAATGCCCTATAACATGACTGCGGTCCACAGTTCCAAAAGTGTGATTATGGGATCCAGGCTGGATATGAAAGAAAGCAAGAGCGAGACTGATAGACTGAAAAAATAGGGACGGGATAAAGAACAGGTTTATTTCAAAGTGCATACCCTCCCAACCAGCAGCTATAGTCCTGCTGTTATTCCGTAAAGGAATTTGCACATGTAAGAAAATAATAATACCTAACATTTATGTAAAACTTACTATATGCTAAATGCTAAACTACTATATATAACCTTCCGATTACCCTACAACCCACAGGAGAGAATTCCGTATTCCCATTTTACTGATGAGCACAGTGAGGCACAGATTTTAAGTAGTTTGCTATGGTCACAATAGCTAGCATTTAAACCCTCACAGTGTGACTCTAAAGTTTTGTTTTGTCTTAATCCAAGGCACCAAAGATGGCTGTGAAATATGTCCCCTGTCCAGAGGTGCCCACAGGGAGTAAGTCCAAGAAACCCAGTCCACATCCACTTAACAATTCATGCATCCTGAGCACAAAGCTTCATCCACCTGAGAACTTTACTCTTTGCCCAGGCCCCTCCGTTTGTCAAGCTGTGTATTCAGAGGACTAGGTCCATGCAAAGAGGAAGCCTTTCTAATGCACACAAGGGCACCATAGAGTCTAGTCCACTGTAGAGTCTACTAGGGTAGTAGTCCCACCCTAGCCACAAAGCTGTACAGACTGTTCTGTGTGGGAAGATATTTACAAGGGTGTTTAATGCAGCACTCTTTGTAGTGATGAATTTGGAAAATGGATAAATTGCACTACATTCTTACATTGGGATACTATGGAGCACTTAGAAGGAACGGACTATTTGTTATGTACATGTAGATTTTCTCTTTTTAAGATTTTATTTATTTATTCGTCAGAGAGAGAGAAAGAGCACAAGCAGGGGGAGCGGCAGGCAGAGGCAGAGGGAGAAGCAGGCTCCCCACTGAGCAGGGAGACGGATGTGGGGCTCGATCCCAGGACCCTGGGATCATGACCTGAGCCGAAGGCAGATGCTTAACTGACTGAGCCACCAGGTGTCCCAGTACATGTAGATTTTCAAACATAACACTGAGTGAAAATCAAGTTGCAAATTATGTACAGGAACAAAAAACAAGATTACTTTTTTTTAAAGATATTCTTTATTTATTTAACAGAGAGGGAGCACAAGCAGAGGGAGTGGCACAGGGAGAGGGAGAAGCAGGCTTCCCCCTGAGCAGGGAGCCCGACGCAGGGCTGGATCACAGGACCCTGGGATCATGACCTGAGCCAAAGGCAGATGCCCAACCGACTGAGCCACCCAGGCGCCCCAATATTATATTTTATATACACAAACATACACATTCACCAAATTCATGATGGTGGCTGCTTCTGTGAGAGGGGAGATTAGAACCTGGGGGAAGAGCACAGGAAAGAGACTTAAATGTACCTTTAATGTTTTATTCACTTGAGTAAGACTTGAAAGAAATATGACAAAAATGCTTATTAGTATTAATTCTGGAAGGCAGGCATGTAATTACTCAAAATAAAAATACAGATTATTTTTTAAGAACAGACTTAGTGGGAACCTGGGAGTCACAGAGTTAGAAAGCTGTGCTGTGAGATCAATAATTGGAATTTCATGGGGCACCTGAGTGGCTCAGTCAGTTAAGCATCCAACTCTGGGTCTCAGCTCAGGTCTTGATCTCAGGGTTGTGAGTTCAAGCCCTGCGCTGGGCTCCACACTAGGCGTGGAGCCTACTTTAAAAAATAATAATAATAATTGAAATTTCAGGGTTCATGGCTTCAGAGGTGGAACAATCGTGGGTGGCAGCAAGGTGTGGGGTGCGGCTATTTGGGTGGCTGATGCAGAGTGGAGGTGGGAATTAATGGGGTATAAGAAATGAAGGATCCAGATGTGTCATCAACATGGTTGTTGAAGTTTTCCAGAATGATGACAAAAGCCAGGGTGGAAAGAGACAGGTGCCAAAGTTCTCATTGAATATGGTTATAGGGCAAAGAGATTACTTGAGCTAAAAATGAGGATGGTAAGAGGGTGGAGTGTATGTGCATCAGTGGAGGAGTGGCTGTTGAAAGAAGACACACGGTGCGCAGAAAGCATGCTTAGCCCATCTCCAGGCCGTACACAGTGCAGGGAGAAGGAGTGCCCTATACAGGAACTGCTGGAAAGCAACATCATTCAGGAACAGCCCAGTTTTAGTTAGGTGAGGAGATAATTACCTCAGAAATTCCACTGAAATTCTAATGGTATAATTCCATGATCCAAAACTATGGGTTCAATCAAAGAGCAATGGCAGGTTTTACTGGCAAACAAATAAGCAATGAACTGGGGATGCTGTGTTTTGGAAATAAAGCCACCAAGAACACCAAGGAGGAGGGAATGCTGAAGGAAATCACCAAAAAGCCAAAGGCCAGACAATCAGTGAAATTGTCAGGAAATCGGGTCAGCACTGAATGAGTGAAAGGACCTGAGGGAGCAGGCAGAGAGATTCCAGAACACTGTAGGTGAAGAGATGACTGGTTCGATGAAGACTGTGACTCTGGAAACAGCTCTGCAGATGTATCAAGGAATGAATGGAGAGAGGGGCCTACCCAAGAAGAAACTTGAGGGTTAGAGTCCAGAATGGCCCATGTGATGGGGAAAAACCAATATATGAGACTTAAATCCTCTTAGAGATAGAATCAGAAAAGTGACTAGACCAGAGTGTTGAAGAAGAAGACAGGCAAGAGCCCAGGAGGGGGACAGGGCTCGCTGGACAACCACGAATTCCCCCTCAGGCCATTTTCAGGCTAAGGCAAACTCAGGGGCTAAGTTTCTGCAACACTCATGCCAAGACATGCCTTCTACTCCACAGCACCAAAGCAACTCTCTACAGGGCTTGCAGGCACTGTGGGGACAGTAAGACAGGGAGGCACGTGTCCTCTCAGCTCCGGCATGCCCACATTTACCGAGTGGACTGTTCACTGATACCGGACATACTCATTTACAGAGACTCCTTTATCTACGGGCAGTATAGAATGTGCTATAAAGAGAGTTGGCCACCCTGATCAAGGCCTTATTCAGAAATACATCGATCCCTTTCTTTTTTTTATTATTATTATGTTCAGTTAGCCAACATATAGTGCATGATTAATTTTTGATGTCATGTTCAATGATTCATCAGTTGCGTATAACACCCAGTGCTCATCACCACACATGCCCTCCATTGATCCCTTTCTGGGGAAAAAAAAAAAAAAAAATCACCATTCCTCACACTCAGTCTGGGGCAAGGGAGAGCTGAGCCTCACATGCTATATCCTACTCTTTATTTTTTCTCCAAACTCCCCTCCATCTGGGTTCAGGCAATCTTTTTCTATTCTGGATGGAAGTGTCCCATTGCATCTTCTCACAGACTTTTGTGTCTCACACCTGCTAATTGCCTTTGGCATTTAGAAGAGAAGAATGCTGGTGTCTGCACCCTCAGTTCCCTTAGTTTGGACTGAGGGGCCCCTAGAGGACACCTGTAGGAAGCCCAGAGGGCCTGGGAGAGACCTCATCAACACTGCACAGATCTGCCACAGTTGTTTCTATAGCTCTAAAATGTTTCACCTCCAAGTATCTCAAAATTCAGCAAAAGAAAATCACTCTAAAGTGTAAAATAATTGGTTATCAAATCCACCATTGCTGTTTGTTGGAGGAGGTGGTAAGAATACTGAGTACCCGAAATGGTGGGGCACAGGGACTCAGGGGTGAAAAGGAACTTTTTTTGGGTAACCAGTGTGGTAAAATCTCCAAACCCTCCTGTCCACCACAACTCTTGGAATGAAACATCCAATTATGTTCACTGAGGCAGAGAGCCATAGTGAAGAAAGAGAGGATGGGAATGTAAAGGAGGGCTTTGACAAGGCACCAACCACCACGATCATAATTGGCCTGGCTTCAAACACAGCTGCTTTCTCCTCCTACAAAGCAAAAACAGAGTAGAAGCAGAGTTCTTTTAGATTTCTGTGCGCCCCGGCATATAGAGAGCTAAATGGTAATATTTCCTTCGTTGTGTCAGGGAATTCGTGTGCACGTTCTACCCAAAATAATCCCATCCAGACCTGGTGCTCTCCCTGGCCACTGCTGCTCCTGTAGAAACTCCGTCCTCACTCAACAAATTCCAACGTCCCTTCACTACCACACCCTTGGTCACATCTTGTAAAGATCATTCCCTGATGAAATGTGGCTGCCTGCTTCAGATCAGCAGCTCAAAATGGCAATAGATCACATATTAGCTTAAATGCTCAGTGAATATTAATAGCTAACAATACCTATCCCTTGTTGAGCACTTACTATGTGATAGCACTGCTCTAAGAACTTAATCACAATAATTCTGTGAGGTATTATTCTTGCTCGTATTTTGTGGATGAGAAAACAGAGCCACAAAGAGGTTAAAGCAGATTTTCCAAAGACACACAGCGAGTACGTGGCAGAAGCAAGATCTGAGCCCAGGCGACCTAACGTAAGCCAATACTATTATGAAACCACTATGTAATTCTGCCCCTTGAAGAGATCAGAATAATCAATCTCATGGTTAGAAAGATGTGATTTACGATTTGCTATTGGCCTCGCTTCCCAGTGAATTCTAACTTCTTTTCCCTCAATGTTTACATTTGATGCTTTCAGCCTTCGCATCTAAAATGCGACAGGGTGCGTGGTTATCTTATCATACTGGAGTCTGAAACAAGGTCTCAGTGGGACTACAGCCCATGTTCAGTTCAGGAGCAGTCAGGTTCTGTGTTCATGTCTGCATCAAGGCTGACTCCAAGTTCCCAACTGTGCAGACCACACAGATGGTGTTAGCACGAAGAGAATTCAAGTATCCAGAAGGTAGAGCAAGGTTTGAGAAACAGATATTTAGAGTGTTCATTCAGTCAACAATTATTTTTAGAGCCTTTAGTAGCTGATACTGTGCTGCATCCTGGGGATACGAAAGGGAGCCACACGGAGTCCCTGTCGTGGCAGCATTCATTAGAGGACACTCTAGAGGAGACTGAGAATAAACAAGCAAAGAATAAGAAACGGGACACCATGACAAAATAACCAATGGGACCTCTTTTATATGGGGCATTCAAGAATGTAGTAAATTTAAGATGCTCAAAGAGAAGCAGGTGGCTATAGAGGTCCTAATGACATGTTGTCCTTAAGGCCTTTAGACCAGCTTCCCAGGAACTTCTGTATTTAAGAATACTTTATGATGCTGTAATACAAACTTCTTGACCTGGTGCTCCAAGCCCTGCTCCAGCCCCACCCTGCCTATCTACCATCTTCCCACAGCACTCCCAAACACACCCTCTCTGTTCTATTCAGGCTCATCTCTCGTTGCCCCACAACACCCCAAGTTCACCCCCACCCTGTTCTCTCCCCTACACATCTTAATTCTACCCATTCTTCAATACCAGGCTTCCTCATTCTTATCCACTACAGGCTTACCAAGCTCCGCTCTCCTCCAAACTACTAGTTCTCAATTAATTACCTAAATACAGCTTTCTGTCCTTCACTGCTGTTCCACAAGCACCATAACCCAGGACTTTAACACCAGGTAACACAATATCCTCCCAGCAAATGTGGGCAGGAAGGAGACCAAGCACATGTCCTGAGTTCTCAGGGCCAGAGGCTGAGACAGGTGACTCAGGCTCAGAGAGGCAGTTCAAAGGGACCAAGCAGAATGCCCAAGGAGCACAATTTCCAAGGAGGAGGACACAGAGTCTCCAATCAAGTGGACAGATCTCAACAACTGTGAATACGGGTAATAAAGAGACATTTCTAGAGGGGCACTAAGTAAGGGGCATCTAATCAAAGCCTAGGACTAGAGGACAAAGCATAAGCCTGGTCTCAAAGACTGGTCCAACACAGTGTAGAGGGAATGCAGAGTCATGACCTAGAGATAACCAGGGAGGGGCACCGTGTGTCAGCTGGCAGCAAAAAGATGGGGAGAATCCGGGAGTGGGTGACCAAGTTTGAGAACGAACTCAATTCCAAGGTGTAAGTAGAGATCACCAGTGGACTTGTTTGGGGGCAAGCAGGGAAAGCAGATGAAAGAGAGGAAATGAAGACCAAAAGTGTCTATGGATAGATTATTAGTCCCTTAGGTGCAGGGGCCATGCCTCATTTCTAGCCTCCACGGCACTCAAATAAATATTTACTGATTATGTAAAAGATAAAGATCACAGGCAGTTTGGGTATTACCCAACGGGTGGAAATATGCCAAGCTGACCTGAGTCATCACTTAAGCAGGCTGTGTATCGTGCAGCTTTACAAGAAGGCGCCATCACCTTGGCAAACACAGAGTAGTAATGTGATCTGGTACATCAACACAGGGCTAGGAATGAGGTGGTAAAGCTACACCAACTTGCCAGGAACCCCCCATAAGACCTTAAACAATTCATTTCACTTCTCTGAGTCTCAGTTACCTCATTTATAAAAGGGTACATAATGTAACTGCTGCAAATTTTGCATAGTCTCTAGAACACCCTTCCCCCAGATTTCTGCCTGGCTAACTTCATTTCTTTTGAATCTTTGCTCAAGTGCTCGCTTCGGCAGCACATATACTAAAATTGAATCTTTGCTCAAATTTTGCTTTCCTCATGAGGCCTATTAGCCACCCTCTTCAATACTGCAAACTGCCCATCCCAAAAACCCCACCCCCACACACTCAGGTTTACACTTCTCTTTTTCATAACACTTCCAACAAACTATATAACTTACTTATTTTCTTTATTGCTGCCTGCTAGAATGTAAGCTCCATGAGGGCAAGAATCTTTGTTCTAGCTCACTTATGTACCTCAAGTCTTTGAATAGCATCTGGAACAGAGTAGGCATCCAATAAATATTTACTGAATGATTACATGAATGAATCCAATAAAGACCAAAATCTTGTGAAAGAACTAGACAAGAATAATCCATCATCTATATTCTCTCTGAGGCCAGGGGCTCCTGCCCACATCTTCCTGCATCCCTATACCCCACCCCCATACCTTGCACCATAATGCGGGGTAGATGTTCAAATAAGCCCCTCTGAAATTAGAGAACCCAAAAGGACAAACACACTCACGGTGCTCTGGGGCCACCTGCTGACAAATCTATTTAGTTGCCACCTAAGCAATTAAACTGACAGACATTTCCAGTGGAGAAAATGGAATTGCAGGGAACATCTCCCTTGAGAAGTGAGGACGACCAGGCTCCACGTAAAAACGGGAGGAAGGAGGCTAGCCTGGAAATCAGAAGTTTCCAAAAGCTCCTGGAAGAGAGAGTTAAAACCTTCTCTGAAGAGCCACACGCCCCAGTGTTTCCCAGGACTCCTTTTTCACCTACAACGGTAACAATAATACCATGTTCTAAGCTGTTTTAAGCACTTCCGGTATTATTTCATTTAATCAGCCTTCTGATGCTGGTACCGTTGTCACCATTCTATAGATGAAGAAAATTTTCTTTAAAAGTACAAATTTTCAAAACGAAAAAACAAATGTTTCCATTTAAGTAAAGCGGCGAAACCATTCACACCAAAATACGAGTAATGTAAGAGACCTCAGGACCAGGCGCGCGCACGAAGCTTGGGAAACGCTCATGCACATGCGCTGGCCGGCGTGACACCGCCACGGAGGACCCACAAAACGTCAGTGTGCGCACCAACCCGACCGTGCCCCAAAGCCAGCCGGGGACCCCTGGACTCCCACGGCCCCTTCCGGCCGAACAGGCGGAAGCCGGGACCCCGACCTTCCCGGAAGCACGGCCCTCGTCCCCACGGCACCGCGCCAGGGCCGGTGCAGAGCCGGCGCCCCGCCGCCCCACACGCGCCGCCCGGAGGGCCCGCCTGCAGCCCCGCCCTTACCTCCCCGGGGGGTGGGGGGACTCGCCGCGGCGCCCCACTCGGGAGCGCTCGTTCGCCCCCTGGCGGCTAACGCTCCGGGGTCTTCTCGCCGCTGCAGCCCGCCTGGGCTCGGGCCCTAGAACGCCAAGTGCTTCCGGGACGGTGGGGCGATGGCGCCCCCTGGTGGTGGGCTGGAGCTTCGGCGCCCTCCCCACAGCCCTGGTTGGTAGTTTCCCAAATGGAGTGTGCAAGATGGTTTTAAGTGCTACCTACAGTTTAACAATGTTTGACTTACTTATTCTTGTGCGTGTTAGAAAAAAATTACAACTAGTGCAACAAATCCCATTTATCTCGAATAGTGTTTAAGTATAAGGGTAAGTTGTGTGTGTGTGTGCATATATAAAACATGGTTTTATTTTTATGATATTGGAGATGAAATAATCCAGGGCTAAGCAAGTAAATGGGTACGTGCAACATCTGGCAATTGAACAGTCCCGCTTAGTAGCTTTATTTTTTTTAAGTTTTTATTTTAATTCCAGTTACTTAACATAGTGTTATATTAGTTTCAGGTGTACAGTATAGCGATACATCACCCAGTGCTGTCACAGCAAGTGCCCTCCTGAATCCCTATCACCTGTTTAACCCATCTCCCCATCCCCTCCCCTCTGGTAACCATCAGTTTGTCTCTATAGCTGAATCTGTTTCTTGCATTGTCTCTCTCTTATTTTTTCCCTTTGTTTGTTTTATTTCCTAAATTCCACAAATGAGTGAAATCATATGGTGTTTCTGACTTACCTCACTTAGCATTATACTTTCTAGCTCCATCCATGTTGTAAAGTGAGTGGTTAGCATTGGTTTAAAGAAAATATTAATAAATACACAGATATTGCAAAAAAATCATGAAAGGGATAGTCAAATAACTAACATCAGGGGAAATGACCAACCCAACAAGGACAACCAAGGTGTCATGGTTAATTTTATGTTTCAATTTGCAGGGTGTTTTTGGATTAGATTAACGTCTAAATCAGTGAACTCTGAGTAAGGCAGATTACCCTTCATGATGTAGGTGGGTCTCACCCGATTAATTGAAGGCCTGAAAAGAACAAAAAGACCCATTGCCTGAGCAAGAGGGAATTCTTCAGCAGGCTGCCTTGAGACTCCATCCACAACATTGGCTCCCCTGGGTCTCCTGCCTGCTGGCTTACACTGCAGATTTTCCATTTGCCAGCCTCTGTAATCATGTGAACCAGGCCAGTCCCACACAATTATACATTATATATATAGTATATCACATGTATACTATATATATATGATATATAATACATAATACAATTGTATGTATTATATGCTAATATATAATTGATATATATAATATTGTGTAATATATAATTATATATTGTATATATTATATATATTCATACACACACACGCACACACACATCCTATTGGTTCTGTTTCTCTGGAGCCCTGGTAATAAAGTGGGTAATCTCAAATAGTCTCCAATTCTGACTCTTGGTGGGGCTGTAAGGAGATCAGCAGGGGAAAAGGGCTTGACTCCAATATCTGATGCTCTGAAGTGCTAAGGGAGTCACCCTATGCCCTGTTCCCTAGACCCAGTTATGTAGGCTTCACTGCTTCTGTCCTCCTTTGCCTTCCTACTCCTTCTGCTTCCTCTTTGTAGGAGAACAGTGTAGTGCAATATAGATGGAGCTCTGGACCCAAGTCAGGATGTCTGGTGTCCTGGATCTTCTCCCTCGCAAGCTTGCCACACTCATTTATCAAAATCAGAATTCTGTTGCATCTGTACAATGATGCAATGCATCTGTGCAACTAGATGATGTTTAAGGTTTCTGAGGGATGTGAGTGCCTTCTCCCCACCCCTGGCCTCTCTCCACTCCTTTCTTCTCTTTGCCCTGGAGATGGAAGAAGGAACTGGTTGGCAAATTTTGTAAGAATAATTGGCTCAGGTCTGCCCTGCTTCTGCTTGGGAACTACAGATGCTCCAGGCCATAAAAGGGACCTACACCTATGCAGAGATGCCTGCCCCAGCCCAAGGTTGCCATTGGGTGGGCAAAATCTGTCTAATTCTGAGGTCTAGTATGAGCAAGCTCTGGCTAACAGACCTACAGCCATGGCCTATAATCTAGCCACTATCAGAAAAAAGGTGGCATCTTTACTACTATATTTTTGGTTTAATTTTTTCAATCTTGTTCAGAACAAGAGCAGGGGAGGGATATACTATTTACTGAAATACATTTGAAGAACCCAGTAGTTCCTTTTAGCCCCTTCTAGCATTTCCATTCAATAAGCAATGAAAACATCTAATGAATAAATTCACATCAGTGGGTTAAGGTAACCCTTCATAAGCTATCTACACCTTCAAAAACACTATAAGAAGAATATGCAATATGCAAAAGACAGTCTCTTCAACAAATGGTGTTGGGAAAACTGGACAGCAACATGCAGAAGAATGAAACTGAACTATTTTCTTACACCATACAGGAAAATAAACTCAATATGGATTACAGACCTAAATGTGAGACCTGAAACCATAAAAATCCCAGAAGAAAACATAGCAATTTTTTTGACATTGGCCATATCAACACATTTTTCTAGATATGTCTCCTCAGACAAGGGAAACAAAAGCAAAATTATTGGGATTACACCAAAATAAAGTGTTTGCACAGTGAAGGAAAAAAAAAACAAGAAGGCAACCTACTAAATGGGAGAAAATATTTGCAAATGATATATCTGATAAGGGGTTAATATCCAAAATATATAATGGACTTATACAACTCCACAAAAAAAAATCCAATTAAAAAATGGGCAGAAGACCTGAATACACACTTTTCCAAAGAAGACATACAGATGACTTCACGACACACAAAAAGATGCTCAACATCACTCATCATCAGGGAAATGCAAACTAAACCATAATATGGTGTCACTTTATACCTGTCAAAATGGATACAACCAAAAACACAAGAAATAACAAGTGTTGGCAAAGATGTGAAGGAAAGTGAACCCTCTTACACTGTTGGGAATGCAAAGTGGTACAGCCTCTGTGGAAAACACTATGGAGTTTCCTCAAGAAGTTAAAAATAGAGCTACCCTATGACCCAGCAATTGCACTACTAGGTATTTACCTCAAAGATACAAATGTAATGATCCAAAGGGGCACCTGCACCCTAATGTTATAAACATATAAACAAGCAGCAATGTCCACAATAGCCAAACTATGGAAAGAACTGAGGTGTCCATCGCCAGGTGAAAGGACAAAGAAGATGTGGTAAACATATACAATGGAATTTTACTCAGCCATCAGAAATCGACATGGAGGGAACTGGAGGGTATTATGCTGAGTGAAATAAGTTGATTAGAGAAAGACAATTATCATATGGTTTCATTCATATGTGGAATATAAGAAATAGTGCAGAGGATCATAAGGGAAGGAAGAGAAAACTGAATGAGAAGTAATCAGAGAGGGAGACAAACCATGAGAGACTCTTAACTCTAGGAAACAAACTGAGGGTGGCTTTAGGGGAGGTGGGTGGGGGGATGGGGTAACTGGGTGATGGGCATTAAGGAGGGCATGTGATGTAATGAGGACTGGGTGTTATACGCAACTGATGAATCACTAAATTCTACCTCTGAAATTAATGATGTACTATATGTTGCCTAATTGAACTTAATTTTTTTAAAAAATAGAACCACCATATGATCCAGTAATTCCACTACTGGGTGTTTACCCAAAGAAAATGAAAACACTAATTCAAAAAGATATATGCACCCCCATGTTTATTGCAGCATTATTCACACTAGCCAAGATATGGAACCAACCTAAGTATTCATCCATTGATGAATGGATAAAGAAGATGTGGAATATATATATATATATATATATATATATATATATATATATATATGTATGTATATATATATATATGTACATATGTGTGTGTGTGTATTACTCAGTCTTAATATATATATATGTGTGTTTATGTATATATACAATGGATATATATACATATATGTATATATATATGTAAAGCTGTATATGTGTGTAATATATTATACATACATATATGTGTATATATGTAATATATATGTGTATATACACACACAATAGAATATTAAAAAGGATGAGATCATGCCGTTTGTAATGACATGGATGGAGCTAGAGAGTATAATGCTAAGTGAAATAAGTCAGTCAGAGAAAGACAAATATCATATGATTTCACTCATATGTGGAATTTAAGAAACAAAACAAATGAACAAAGGGAAAAAAAGACAAAAAAACAGACTGTAACAAACTGGTGGTTGCCAGAGGGGAGGAGGGATGGAAGAACGGATGAAATAGGTAAAGGGGTTAAGAGCACACTTACTGTGATGAGCACTGAGAAATGTATAGAATTGTTGAATGATTATATTGTACACCTGTAACTAATATAACACTAGGTTAATTATACTTGAATAAAAAATATAATTTAAAAATATTCAAAAAATCACTATAAGAAACTTTGAAAATGGGCAATGCCTGATGGTAAATATAGAGCTATACCCCCTTGGTGGAAAGTATATTTTGAAGTAAGATCTTTTTCAGGGTCCCTCAAGTAACAAACATGTGTATCAGTCAGTCAACTATTGTTTATTAGAAGTTAAAAGTAGCGATTATGGAGGGGGGAAAAGATGGTGGAGGAGTAGGGGACCCTATTCCAACCAGTCCCCAGAATTGAGCTGGATATCTACCAGACCACTCTGAACACCCACAAAATCAGCCTGAGATGTAAGAAGATAGATCTGGATCTCTACAAACAGAATATCGCAGGTGGTTGGTTTCGAGGTATGAAGCAGGGAGCGGTGATTCCACGGGCAGATATCGGAGGATAAATGGCAGCAAGAAGGAGCCTGGCCATGGGGATCCTATACCACCAGTGAGTGATAGCCTCCCATGCTGGGGACAGGGCACAGACTCAAGGACCAGTAGTGGCAGGGAAAGGACTTTAGGGCAGCCCTCTGGATGGAAACCTGGAGCAGCGAGGTTGCACATGTGAAGTGGGGGTGGCTGGCGGTTTTAGAAGCACAAAGAGCAGAGACATGCCCCTGTGTCCCAACCTGGAGGCAAGGACTAGGAGTGCTGCTGAGGGGCGCACAACCCAGGACGCTGCAGTTTATATCAACACAGACAGAAACAGAGATAGTGTGGCCTGGAGAGCTCACTGAAGAACAGACAGCGATCTCTCTGCTCTGAGGCAGAGGGTTGGAAACGGTCTCTTCTGCTCTAACTCTCAGAAAAGATGTGGAAAACCACCAGGGAAAGCCACCAGAGAACAAAAGCCCCCCAAAAATGGTTTTCACTGAGCCCATTCCCCACCACAGGGGGCAGGGCAACTCTGCCCAAACAGGGTTGCCTGAGTAACAGCGCAGCAGGCCCCTCCCCCAGAAGACAGGCTGGGAGAACAAGAGGCCAGCAACCCTAAGGTCCCTAGAAAATAGGTGCATCTTGCTTGGGTCGTGATCAATAATTTGGACTCTATACATTCCTAAAACAGAATACTCATTCTTCTCGAGTGCACATGGAACTTTCTCCAGAATAGACCACATACTCGGTCACAAATCATCAATAGAATGATGAGAAGGAGAAACCTCCAAAATAGGAAAGACTCAGAGATTATGACTTATGCCACAGATTTACAAATGGATTCAGATATAACCAAGATGTCGGAGATGGAATTCAGGCTAGCAATTGTGAAGACAACAGCTAGAATGGAGAAATCAATTAACGGCAACATAGAGTCTCTAAGGCAGAAATGAAAGCTGAATTGGCAGAATTTAAAAAAGCTATCAATGAGATCCAATCTAATCTAGATAATCTAACAGCTAGGGTAAGTGAGGCAGAACGAATTAATGACCTGGAAGACCATTTAATAGATAAAAAAGGAAAAGAGGAGGCCAGGGAAAAACAACTCAGAATCCATGAAAATAGAATCAGAGGAATAAGTGACCCATGAAACATTCCAATGTCAGAATTATTGGAATTCCAGAGGGGGTGGAGAGACAGAGAGGACTAGCAGATAAATCTGAGCAAATCATAGCTGAGAGCTTCCCTAATCTGGGGAATAAAACAAACATTCGTGTCCCAGAGGCAGAGAGGACCCATCCCAAGATCGAGGAAAACAGGCCAACACCCCGGCATGTGATAGTAAAACTCGCAAATCTTAGAACCAAGGAAACCATCTTAAGGGCAGTTAGGGGAAAGAGATTCCTTATGTACAGAGGGAGGAACATCAGAATAATGTCAGACCTATCCACAGAGACCTGGCAAGCCAGAAAGGCCTGGCAAGACATATTCAGGGTACTAAACAGGAAGAACATGCAGCCAAGAATACTTTTTCCGGGAAGGCTGTCATTTAGAATGGATGGAGAGATGCACAGCTTCCAAGACTGGCAGAAGCTGAAAGAATATGTGACCACTAAGCCAGCCCTGCAAGAAATATTAAGGGGGGGGAATTCTATAAAAGCAGAAAGACCCTAAGAGTGGTATAGAACAGAAATTTACAGGAATAATCTATAAAAACAAGGTCTTCACAGGCAACATGATGACAATAAATTATTATCTTTCAATAATCACTCTCAAAGGGAACGGCCTAAATGCTCCCATAAAACGGCACAGGGTTGCAGATTGGATAAAAAGACAGGACCCATCCATATGCTGTCTACAAGAGACTCATTTCGAACCTAAAGATACATCCATACTGAAAGTGAAGGGATAGAGAGCCATCTTCCATGCCAACAGACCTCAAAAGAAAATGGGGTAGCAATTCTTATATCAGACAAATTAGATTTTAAACTAAAGACTGTAGTTAGAGACACAGAAGGACACTATATCATTCTTAAAGGGTCTATCCAACAAGGAGATCTAACAATTGTAAATATCTACGTCCCCAACATGGGAGCAGCCATCTACATAAGCCAACTGTTAACCAAAATAAAGAGTCATATTGATAACAATACGTTAATTGTAGGAGACCTCAATACTCCACTCTCAGCAATAGATCATCTAAGCAGAAAATCAACAAAGAAAAAAGCGCTTAGAATGACACACTGGACCAGATGGACCTCATAGATATTTACAGAACATTCCACCCTAAAACAGAATACTCATTCTTCTCGAGTGCACATGGAACTTTCTCCAGAATAGACCACATACTCGGTCACAAATCAGGTCTCAACTGATTTGTGAAAGACTGAGATTGTTCCCTGTATATTCTTAGACCATAGTGCTTTAAAGCTGGAACTCAATCACAAGAAAAAATTTGGCAGAAATTTAAACACTTGGAAGCTAAAGACCACTCTGCTCAAGAATGTTTGGGTCAACCAGGAAATCAAAGAAGGACTTAAACAATTCATGGAAACCAATGAGAATGAAAACACATCAGTCCAAAACCTATGAGATACTGCAAAGACAGTCCTAAGGGGGAAATACATAGCCGCCCAAGCATCACTCAAAAAAATAGAAAAATCCCAAATCACCAACTAACTTTACACCTTAAAGAACTAGAGAAAAAGCAACAAACAATGCCTAAGCCACAAGCAGAGATCAATGAATTAGAAGCCAGAAACACAGTAGACCAGATCAATGAAACTACTAGAAGCTGGTTCTCTGAAAGAATTAATAAGATTGATAAACCACTGTCCAGACCTATCCAAAAGAAAAAAGACCCAAATTAATAAAATTATGAATGAAAGGGGAGAGTTCATGACTAACACCAAGGAAATAGAAACAATTAGAAATTATTATCAACAACTATATGCCAATAAACTGAGCAATCTGGATGAAATGGAGGCCTTCCTGGACACCTATAAACTGCCAAGACTGAAACAGGAAGAAATTGACAACCTGAATAGGCCAATAACCAGTAACGAGATTGAAGCAGTGATCAAAACCCCCCCCAAAAACAAGAGTCCAGGGCCTGATGGATTCTCTGGGGAATTCCACCAAACATTCAAAGAAGAAATAATACCTATTCTCCTGGAGCTGTTTCAAAAAATAGAAACAGAAGGAAAGCTTCCAGATCCATTCTATTAGGTCAGCATTACCTTAATCCCCAAATCAGGCAAAGACCCCATCAAAAAGGAGAATTTCAGACTGATATCCCTGATGAATATGGATTCCAAAATCCTAGCTAATAGGATCCAACAATACATTAAAAGGATCATCCACCATGACCAAATGGGATTTATCCCTGGAATGCAAGGGTGGTTCAACATTCACAAATAAATCAATGTGATAGAACACATTAATAAGAGGACAGAGAAGAACCATATGGTCCTCTCAATTGATGCAGAAAAAGCATTTGACAAAATACAGCATCCTTTCCTGATTAAAACTCTTCAGGGATAGAGGGAACATTCCTCAAGTTCATAAAATCCATCTATGAAAAGCCCACAGTGAATATCATCCTCAATGTGGAAAAGCTGAGAGCCCTTCCCTTAAGATCAGGAACACAAAAAGGATGCCCACTCTCACCACCATTCTTCAACATAGTACTGGAAGTCCTAGCAACAGCAATCAGACAACAAAAAGAAATAAAAAGTATTCAAATTGGCAAAGAAGAACTCAAACTCTCTCTTTTCGCAGATGACATGATACGTTATGTGGAAAACCCAAAAGACTCCACCCCCAAATTACTAGAACTCATATAGCAATTCAATAATGAGGCAGGATACAAAATCAATGCACAGAAATTAGTTGCTTTCTTATACACCAACAATGCAACTGTAGAAAGAGAAATTAGAGAAATGATTCCATTTACAATAGCACCAAAAACCATAAGATACCTTGGAATAAACCTAACCAAAGAGGTAAAGGATCTATACTCTAGAAACTACAGAACACTCATGAAAGAAATTGAAGAAGACACAAAAAGATGGAAAAACATTCCATGCTCATGGATCAGAAGAATAAATGTTGTTAAAATGTCTATGCTGCCCAGAGCAATCTATACCTTCAACACCATCCTGATCCAAATTCCAATGACATTTTTCAAAGTGCTGGAACAAACCAATCCTAAAATTTGTATGGAATCAGAAAAGACCCTGAATCACCAAGGAAATGTTGAAAAAGAAAAACAACGCTGGGGGCATCACATTGCCCGATTTCAAACTATATTACAAAGCAGTGATCACCAAGACAGCATGGTACTGGCACAAAAACAGACATATAGACCAATGGAACAGAATAGAGACTCCGGAAATGGACCCTCAACTCTATGGTCAAATAACCTTCGACAAAGCAAGAAAAAAATATGCAATGGAAAAAAGACAGTCTCTTCAATAAATGGTGCTGGGAAAATTGGACAGCCACATGCAGAAGAAGGAAAGTCGACCATTCTCTAACACCCTACACAAAGATAAACTCAAAATGGATGAAAGACCTCAATGTGAGAGAGGAATCCATCAAAATCCTAGAGGAGAACATAGGCAATAACCTCTTTGACATTGGCCACAGCAATTTCTTTCAAGATACATCTCCAAAGGCTAGTGAAAACAAAAAACAAAAAAAACCCCACATTCTTACACTAGTTAGAATGGCAAAAATTGACAAGGAAAGAAACAACAAATGTTGGAGAGGTTGTGGAGAAAGGGGAGCCCTCTTACACCACTGGTGGGAATGCAAGTTGGTACAGCCACTTTGGAAAACAGTGTGGAGGTGCCTCAAAAAATTAAAAATAGAGCTACCATATGACCCATCAATTGCATTCCTGGGTATTTACCCCAAAGACACAGATGTAGTGAAAAGAAGGGCCATATGCACCCCAATGTTCATAGCAACAATGTCCGCAATAGCCAAACTGTGGAAAGAGCTGAGATGCCCTTCAACAGATGAATGGATAAAGAAGATGTGGTCTATATATATACAATGGAATATTACTCGGCCATCAGAAAGGATGGATACCCAAATTTTAAATCAACATGGATGGGACTGGAGGAGATTATGCTAAGTGAAATAAGTCAAGCAGAGAAAGTCAATTATCATATGGTTTCACTTATTTGTGGAACATAAGGACTAGCATGGAGGATGTTAGGAGAAGGAAAGGAAAAATGAAGGGGGGGAAATTGGAGGGAGACATGAACCATGAGAGACTATGGACTCTGAGAAAAAAACTGAGGGTTTTAGAGGGGAGAGGGGTGGGGGATGGGTTAGCCTGGTGATGGGTATTAAGGAGGGCACGTACTGCATAGAGCACTGGGTGTTATACAAAAACAATGAATCATGGATCACCACATCAAAAACTAATGATGTATTGTATGGTGATTAACATAACATAATAAAATAAATTTTTTTTAAAAAAGTAGAGATTATGGAGTTAAGACAGTCTGGCTTCAAACCCTATCTCTTTCTCTGATTAGCTCTGTGACCTTGGGTAGGTTACATCACCTCTCTGCCTCAGTTTTTTCATCTATAAAATGCGGATAATAGTAGGAACCTAAAAGACACTTGGCAAGCACCATAAAACTTCAGCTACCTTTTAGACATTGTGTTAGTCCTTTATCCACAAGCATTTTACCTCTAAAATAAATTCTGTGGAACTAAGAAAGGAAATTAATTGCAAATTGTAGAAATAGTAGAAATTAAACCAATTGTGAACATTTGGTCCAGGGACAAGGATAAACTTCTAGATAAACCTGACTTAGAAAACAGGCCCATCTTCCCAGGATGAACCCCTCAGACTGACTAACTTAGCCTCCAAACCCAGGAAGTGTTTTTAGGTGTCTGAGACACATCTAAGCAACCTACAGGTCTTTGCTCTGATAATACTGACTTTAATTCCTCCAAACTGCCACCAGGTGTCTATACACACTCAGACTACCCCTGTTTGACTTCAGGTCAACAAGTGCGGAAGTTGGAACAGAGAGGGAAGTAACCAGCCCAAGGACACAGGGTGTATCAGTAGGGGGCTTTGCACTAGGGCCCAGGTTTGGGTGGCTGGTCAGTGCTCAGACCCAGTTCGAGCTCATGGAGCATGAACTCCATGAGCTAGTGCTCCAGGGCTGGGAAGGAGAAACAGATTTCACAGAAAGAATCATAGGATTCCATCAAATCACCCATCCTCTACTTCTTCACAGAATAACACTTAAGTCATCCCAACCAAAGGAGAACCCTCTAGTCCACCAGAAAAGAGATTTTTTTTAAGGTTTTATTTATTTGAAAGAGAGAGAAAGCATGGGGGGGGGGGTGGCGGGCAGAGGGAGAGGGAGAAGCAGAAGCAGGGACTTGATCCCAGGACCCTGAGATCATGACCTGAGCCGGAGGCAGACACTTAACTGACTGAGCCACCCAGGCGCCTCCAGAAAAGAGATTTAAATCACCCCTCTGTTTCCCTGAACCTCCACCCCAGGCTCTGACCCTTTACACACCCGAGAAGTTCGTGGCTGTGCCTTCAGGTGCCTTCATTTCAGCACTGAAATGTCCAGCTTGCTCCAGCAGGCCCAAATATGTTTTCCTCTTTGTGCCTTTAATATCTGTCTCCCATGAGCACAGGAACACATTAGCATTGTTCAGCACACAACAGGGGTCCCCAACTGCAAACTTCTACCTCTCTTTCCCCTGTCATCAGTTCCAGCTGTTGACAAACCTGGAGGTAGATATTCACTTCTTTTTTCTCTGCACATACTTGGTACCTGCAGCTCGGGGGCCATCAGTATCATCCAGCATGTTCAGGCTCGCACTGCCTCTATTTATGTGTTTATGCTGTTTACACAAGTGCATACCACCACCGCTGGATTGTAAATTCCTTGGCTTTCTTTTATTCCCAGCACCACACAAGGTAACTTACATGTAGTGATGCTCAGTGAATGCTTGTTGAATTAGCTCCAATGGTGACAAACTTGAGAGATTTGTGTGAATTCTAAATATGGGATTTTATGTCCATATAAGATGGTTTCCCCTCTACCCTAAGGAATGGCTTCCCTGGAAAATGGAAGACATCTCCCCAGTGGCAACACTGGCTCTTTTTGAAGACCCATATGGTTGGTATGATGCATAACGTGGGGTGAGGCTTAACTGAGCCAATCTGAGGAGGCCAAGGGTCACAGGCACACAGGCTTCCATGGCCTGGGCACCCCTGACTCTCTACAGCTACCCTAGGGGATCACCAGCTGCCTTTCCCACCTCTTCTCTCCCCCTCCTTCCATCTCCTCCTTTCTCCGTTCTTCCCTCCTTTACACCTTATACACTCTCCTCTTACATCCCTTTTCCCTCTTCTCACCATCCTTTCCCCTGTCCCCTCTTCTTTTCCATCTCCCTGTATTGCATAAACACCAGAGCTCCATTCCTAAGACTCAGGGCTGTGGCTAGAGGGGCTCCAAAGACCAGCTCAACAGCAGCTCAAACACAGTGGCATTTGGAATCACCTGTCCTAAAGGGCTCTGCACCAGGGAGGACCCCAGTGGAAAACCCTTTACTAGCTCTTGCACCCCCATCTGGCATTACCTATATATGTTGTTCAGCCAGTCATTTGCCCCCAGGTGTTGGCTTCCACCAAGCCCTCCAGAGTAAGGCCAATCCCACCCTGTTCCTTGCCACGTGTGAGCCAGTCCACTTGCTGGGGTCCCCCCATTCCCATAGAGGGCAGTCAGAGCACCACCAGGACAACTGTAGGAGACAGCCAGTATGTGCCTCCTCCATACCCAGAGATCTGTGGCAGTACAGCAGCTTCAGCACCAGTCAGGGAGAAGCAAGCCTCTGGGCCTGAGGCAGACTCATGCCCAGGAGTACAGTCTTGCAGTTCTGCTGCCCTGATTCCAACTCAGCACTTTTCCATGAAGCCCTGAGCAAGGTGCTGAATGACGCTCTATGCTAGAGCAGAACTGACACACATCCTGTCCAGACCCAGTTAACCTGGTGCCGACTGTGGCAGCTGCAGTGCCGCCCCACCACTACCTAGGGGCTCTTCCCCTCTACCTCCTTCATAGCTCAGGCCTTGGTCTGAGACCCACTCTCATCCCGTGCACCCTTGCTAAGGGTCTCTTCAGTACCTGGTGAGCAACTGTGAGTGTTCACTGATTTCATTTTATTTCTGGCCGTAATTTTAAGAGATGAAAACTGGCAGGAAAGGAAGACCACAGGGGAGAGATCCAGAGGGAGACATGTTGGAAATGCCAGATTCCAGAGCAACTCCACGAGCTCGTGCTGCTGATTAATGTGGAGGAACGGGTACCCTCCCAGACATCTTAGAGCCAGGACTGACAGAGTTGAAAAGGACCAATGCTCTCCTTATTCCTTCCCACTCTCAGCTGTTGTGCACATGAAAAAACTAAGAAACACACAGGCAAATTGTCCCGGCCAACAACCCATGGTTCATCAATGCAAGAGTCGGGATGTGAGCCGGGTTTTTCTGACTCTTATTAGAAAGCCTATTTCCATAACAAGAAACTACAAGTGCCAAATGTAAGGGTGAACTTGTGGCAGCTTTCAGGTGAGGTCAAGCCAGCCAGAAAGCTACAAAGCTAACATGCAATATAATATTGCAGCCACCCTGGGGAATAATCTGAAGTGTATTCCACTGGGAGGTTGATGGCTAAGGAGCCAGCTCGTGGGTTCCCCCTGGGGTCTTGAGGTACCTGGAATCTGATTCACAGGAACCACACTCAGATTTCCTGACTGATGAGCCAAACACCAGTACTCATGTATAACAGACACCAGTCATCCTCAGGCCAGGCACTAGGATGTGCCTATCATGTGTACAAGACCACTAAGGAGTCTGATACCACATATCACAAGTTTATAGGAGACAGGGAATCAGCACAGAAAATATTTTCACCTTGAGAGAGATTTTAAATTAAAGGAACAGAATGCTCTTTCCCAGAATACTGCTAATTGAAATCTAATAATTCAAACTTCTTCCACTCTGCTCTTTTTTAAACATCATAGTAACCTCTTTGTTGGCCTTTGTTACTCCAACATCCCTCCACGCCATGTTAATAACTTCTTATAAGACAATTTCCAAGCCCATGGAATAGTTCCCGTTGATTTCCCTTCAGGGTGGCTGTTTCCAGGCGCTTCCTTATGGAAGCACTGTAAACTCGCCCAACTGTCCCCAAAGCATAGCTGGATAAATTATTTCCCAGAAGGCTTTCAGTGGAGCAAGCAGCCCACCTCCCGCCATTACACCTGACTTCAGGTTAACCTCAAAGAGGACTGAGGTGGGCTTCATGTTCTCTTCCAGACCTTTTGCCTCTATTTTGTCTTCAGCTCTTTGCACCTTATATCCCTCTTCCATTCTAATAACTAGGTCCCACCCCAAACCCAGGTCTTCAGTGCCTAGGGCAAAACAGAACATTGAGAGTGGGCCCCTTGCCCCACTGGCCTACCACGTGGGCTGAGATAAAGTTCCTTTCAAGTCTATGCTTTCAGCCATTCAACCTTCTCTTCCCCACCTGTCCCATCCTCTGCATGGTCAGAACCCTGCCACTTGTTCCAACTCTTGTGCTGTCATTTGAGGGAGGCCTTACTCTTCATGGCAGGCCCTTTCAATAATGCCTTCTGGCTATTTCTGACCCAGGGTGCTGGATGAGATGAAATTCTTCTTTAGATTTTGCTGTGGTCAGTGCAGTGCATAGGAATAACAACTATACTAGTAATATGGACAACAAGGTGACAATAATAGTAGTTACTGGATGATCTCTTATCATTTGTGGGCCAAGGGGAGGAGACCAGGTTTCTGCAGAGCAGAGCCTCACTTCACTACTGTGTGCTGTGGCCGGAGGAGCCATGCTGACCTCTGCCACTCTCCCAGCCACAGTGCACAGAGACTCAGCCAGCAGGCCAGCCTGGGACAACTGAGCCAACCTTGGCCCAAACTGGTGTTCTGGAGCCAGGAAAGACAAGAGAGGAAACCATAGCTCTGCCTCTGCTTGATGAGGAGAACCAAGGCAAAAGAAGTGTAGATACAGTAAATTTCCTTACAACCTGCAGCCCATGGATACATACCTGAGACAGGCAGAGCAGGACATTCCTCCAGGAACTCACAACTGCCTTAATGGTAATGCTTTGCTAGAGGGAAAAAGCAACCTCAGCTTGACAATAGCCAGACCTCCAGGATCCTGGAAGTTTCCTTTAACACCTAAAAATCCCTTTAAAACTTCCTTTATCTCTACCCTCCATCCCCAATGTAAAGTATATAACCAGTTTCTCCTCACAACCCCAGTGCAGCTCTTCCTGCCCAGGGGTCCTGTCCCAGTGCTTTAATAAAATACCTTTTTGCACCAAAAATGTCTCAAGAATTCTTTTTTTCCTAAGATTTTATTTATTTATTTGAGAGAGAGAGCATGAGGGAGAGAGAGCCAGCAAGAGCAAGGGGTGGGGGGAAGGGCAGAGGGAGAGGGAGAAGCAGGCTCCCTGCTCTGGGATCATGACCTGAGCCGAAGGCAGATGCCTAACCAACTGAGCCACCCAGGCACCCCTCAAGAATTCTTTCTTCTTTGGAGAAGTGTCTGTTCATGTCTTCTGTCCATTTTTTGACTGGGTTATTTGTTTCTTGAGTGCTGAGTTTGAGAAGTTCTTTATAGATCTTGGATATCAGCCCTTTATCAGTAATGTCATTTGCAAATATCTTCTCCCATTCTGTGGGTTGCCTCTTAGTTTTGTTGACTCTTTCCTTTGCTGTGCAGAAGCTTTTTATCTTGATGAAGTCCCAAAAGTTCATTTTTGCTTTTGTTTCCCTTGCCTTTGGAGACGTGTCTTGAAAGACGTTACTGTGGCAGATGTCAAAGAGGTTACTGCCTATGTTCTCCTTTAGGATTTTGATGGATTCCTCTCTCACATTGAGGTCTTTCATCCATTTTGAGTTTATCTTTGTGTATGGTATAAGAGAATGGTCCAGTTTCATTCTTTATATAGCTGTCCAATTTTCCCAGCACCACTTATTGAAGAGACTTTTTTCCATTGGATATTTTTCCTGATTTGTCAAAGATTAGTTGACCATAGAGTTGAGGGTCCATTTCCAGAGTCTCTATTCTGTTCCATTGGTCTATATGTCTGTTTTTGTGCCAATACCATGCTGTCTTGGTGATCACAGCTTTGTAATATAGCTTGAAGTCAGGCATTGTGATGCCCCCAGCTTTGTTTTTCTTTTTCATCATTCCCTTGGTGATTCGGGGTCTTTTCTGGTTCCATACAAACTTTAGGATTGTTTATTGCAGCTCTTTGAAAAATTCCAATGATATTTTAATAGGATGGCATTGAAAGTGTAAATTGCTCTGGGCAGGATAGACATTTTAACAATGTTTATTCTTCCAATCCATGAGCATGGAATGTTTTTCCATCTTTTTGTGTCTTCCTCAATTTCTTTCATAAGCGTAAAAAAGTTAAAAAAAAAATTCTTTCTTGACCAAACATCACATCACACTGAGGCGCAACCCTTGAAGTCTAGTAAAAAATGAAAGCCAGCCAGACAAAACATTTCCCAGAACTGGCTGAACCCTGAGAACCATGTCTCAAAACTCCACCAGAGCCTTTCCCAAGACTCTTTTTATGCAACTTTAGCTCATCTCTGCCTGTGTCTTTCCCAAAAGAGAAGAAAAGGGGGTGAGGCAGAGAGACTGGAGGCGAGAGAATGAGCCTGGCTACTAAGCATAAGGCCAGAAAGGACCTAAATGGCTCCTCCCTCTGTGGAAGTAGGTAGTCAAAGTGTGTCTCAGGTCCTCTGTGAAAGTCCAGGACTTGCCGTCAAGCCAGAGCCACCAGGATCATCCTAAATGTTGACTTCAGCAGCCAGGAATCTTCCCAGATATGCTACACTCCTTCACAGCATGTTATTGTTTTTGGACTTGGTTATTTGAGTATTAATCAAGTACCACAAAGTCAGGAACCTTCAGAGACTTGGCCAGGGTTTGGTATAGAGCAAGCTCACATAAATATTTGTTAAATAAACAGACATGAATGAATGGGCACCAGTCAGTTCTGGGCACCATGTTTTATGAAAGGAGCTGACAAACAGTAGTGTATCCAGAGATGGTGGCCAGGATTGTGAATGTTCTGGAGACCTCATCACATGAGAAAACGTTGTAAGAAAAGAAGCTATAGAGACAGAAAGAGGTGTAGGAGGGAGCCTGGTCAATTGCTTTGTGGGTGTCATGTGGAGGAAGGATTCAATGAGCCTTGAATTACGTTGTTCCAGAAGGTAGAATGGGAACCAAGTAGCAGAGGTCCCAGGTAGATTGCATCTCCCAGTGATGGACATTTCCCAAGGCTAGAACTACCTTGGGGAAGGAAGAGACAGGTTGCCCCTGGGGAGGTCCTCCTGCATCAGAGGGCATGGCCATGCATAGGCTGGTCACCACCATGGGGAAGGGCACAGGGATGAGTCCACACCTTTTGAAAAATTACCTGGAAGATTTCAAACTCATGTCTCTCATGCCCCAGAACAGAAGGACAAGTACCTATGTGATGAGTCCTGAGGGGCCCTGAGCAAAGCAATAAAAGAGAAAAAATCTGACTTCAACATCCCTCACTCACCTTTTCACAAACTTTACTGACTCTACTCACCAAACTCCTAACATTAACTTTCCTGGCTTGGGTGTGAGTAACTGAAGAAAAAAAAGAAAAGAAGAGAAGAGAGGAGAGAAGAGGAGAGGAGAGGAGAGGAGAGGAGAGGAGAGGAGGGGAGGGGAGGGGAGGGGAGGGGAGGGGAGGGGAGGAGAGGAGAGGAGGAGAGGAGAGGAGAAGAGAAGAGAAGAGAAGAAAGAAAAGAACTCACTTTAAGAGTGTTAATGCCTTACTATATCGATCCACATTTTGAAAGAGGGTGCCTTGATTTGTGATGATGAGCACCGGGCATTGTATGGAAGTGCTGAATCACTGTATTTTACTCCTAAACCTAGTATCACACTGTATATTAACTAACTGGAATTTAAATTAAAAAAAAAGAGTGCCTCGAGAAAACATGAGCAAGTCTAATGGTAGGTTGGCAGCATAATAATGTTTGAATAGGAAAGTTTTCTTGGATGCCCTCCAGTTTGTCAACCAACAAGGGCTCAGAACCCATCCTAGGGCCAGCACAATGCTACACAGTCAGGTGGGCTCAAGATTAAAAGGTAGAAATCCTGTGTTTAAGTCCCAGCTCCACCTTACACTATGTTGTCTTGGTCAATTACTTAGCTTCTCTGGGCTTAAATTTCCTCATCTGTAAAATAGGGTTACTACCCAACTTCTTTTTTTTTTTTTAAGATTTTCTTTATTTGAGGGAGAGCATGTGCAGGGTGGGGGGAAGGGTCAGAGATGGAGGAAGAGGAAGGGGGAAAGAATTTTAAGCAGATACGGTGCTGAGCGCAGAGCCCTACTTGGAGCTCAATCTCACAACCCTGAGATCATTTCCTGAGCTGAAACCAAGAGTCAAAAGCTCAACCGACTGAGCCACCCAGGTGCCCCTGCCCCACTTCTTGAACACAAACACACAAAAGGACAGAGAAAGGAAATGGGGGCAGGACACAGAAGAAGAAATAGGCATCTCTGGCCCGGGGAGAGGACTAAGCAGAGCTCTAGCCACACCTGATCCCTGCTGAGAGCCCTGTCTTCCCTAATGGCACAGGAGGCTCCTCTGTTCTCTCTCCAGCAGGCCCAGCATGCCCAAAGGCCCTTGAACTCGTTCCCCTCAATAACCACCTCAGGCTCTCTGGGGGATGTCCCCAACCTCGCCCTTCCCATCCCAATAAGCATTTACCGACTTCAGAGGGAGAGAGTTCCCATAAGTGAAAACCAGTTTAGCAAATGCAGGCAACTAAACCCCTAAGTTTCTTTATTGCAAGTAAAGGGCTTCATTATTCTGCTGCATAGAACTGACTCAGAGCAAATTAAAACTGATTTTCACAATGACCCGCTGACCTTGCTCTTCACTGATGTTATGGCAGATTCCAAAAGAAATCAGCTAAACTGCAGGGCTGGGCTGAGAATGAGATTCGAGAATGTATTTTCTGACAAGAAACAAACCATAAAGGAGATGGGATCCTCTGGTGACTACCTGTCTGCTTGTTTGGGTTGTCCCTTGGACATTTCCAGTATAGATTAAATCAGGGGTAGGCAAACTTTCTCTGTAAAGGGCCAGATAATAAATATTTCAGGCATTTAGGCATTTTAGGCATAAGGATATTACATCAGTACTTATACATAACAAAAGAGAAAACAAATTTCCATGATTTTTATTGACAAAATTATGACAAAAATATGATAATTGAATACAATTTTTTGTAATACAGGTCTACAATGAGAAAAAATGTAATTCTCTTTTTAAGGAGTAACAGTTCATCTAACTGAGGTTCAAAGTTGTTCTCTGTCATCAAAATCAACTGCAAATGTCCCTCTGCTAATGCGAATGTATAAAGAGATCTTACGGGCGCCTGGGTGGCTCAGATGGTTAAGCATCTGCCTTCGGCTCAGGTCATGATCTCAGGGTCCTGGGATCGAGTCCCGCATCGGGCTCCCTGCTCCTTGGGAGCCTGCTTCTCCCTCTGCCTCTCTCTCTCTCTCTCTCTCTGTCTCTCATGAATAAATAAATAAAATTTTTAAAAAAGAGAGATCTTACGTATTCCATATTTTAAAATGTCTCTTCACACACAGATATTACCAAATACTGATGTCAATCCATAGACAAGATTTTAATTCAGCATATTCATCACTTAGAAGGTACTTATAGAATTCTACTAGATTCATATCCTGATATTTGCCTTATAACATGGCATTACATTAAAGAGTAATTCCTGGGGCGCCTGGGTGGCTCAGTCGTTAAGCGTCTGCCTTCAGCTCAGGTCATGATCCCAGGGTCCTGGGATCGAGCCCCGCATCGGGCTCCCTGCTCTGCGGGAAGCCTGCTTCTCCCTCTCCCACTCCCCCTGCTTGTGTTCCCTCTCTTGCTGTCTCTCTCTCTGTCAAATAAATAAATAAATAAAATCTTAAAAAAAAAAAGTAATTCCTTCCAACTGAAGGTTAAGGGTGAAGATCTTCTGTTGCATAATTAAATGGATTTTGAAAAATGGAAATTTCCTTTGTACTTACATCGAGGTCAAAAAAAACTGCTGCCAGTACAATAGTTTGAGCTCAGAAAGTACATCTGCTACAAATTTGTATGGTAGTAAGACTACACTTTTTATTTTAACTTTTGACACATAGGAAGTTTATGAAACAATTTGACATTATTTGTAATTCACAGTGTTAGCTGTCTCTGAAACAACTTTAGCACAGTATAAGTTCCACATTTAAGAGCTATTTTGCCTTGCAAATTTAGACTGAATTCATTAAGAAACATTATCAAGACTGGCACAAAAGTTAACTACCAAAACCACCTGTGTTCAAAAATAGTGGATGAAGATGATTCTTCTCATTCAATATAAATTTCAAGCTCAGCCTTGGGGCGCCTGGGTGGCTCAGTCGTTACGCGTCTGCCTTCGGCTCAGGTCATGATCCCAGGGTCCTGGGATCGAGCCCCGCGTCGGGCTCCCTGCTCAGCGGGAAGCCTGCTTCTCCCTCCCCCACTCCCCCTGCTTGTGTTCCTGCTCTCGCTATCTCTCTCTCTGTCAAATAAATAAATAAAATCTTTAAAAAAAAAAATTTCAAGCTCAGCCTTGAACTCAAAACATCGCAGTAAAACCTGGCCACTGCTCAGCCATCAAACTGTTGTGCAATAAAGCAAGTGAGACTCCTCAGCCTCTGTTTCTGACCCAAGAAATCACAGAACTGAGGATGATTAATTGCACAAGAGGAGGTGAAGTTCACCGTTGACGCTGCTGGTTCAATAATATGAAAGACTCAAATATTTTGTCCAAAGTATCTGCTGATGAATAACACAATGATGAATCATAGGCTTTAAACACTACATTTTCATGAGCTTTGAAAATTTTTTCAACTAAGCTCTTTTCTTTTCCAGTTGTATTTCTACCATCAGCTGTAACATATGGTAGCAGATTCCACTTCAGGGAGTTAGAATATCCACCACTTTTGGAACATATCCTCGCAGGCAGTTGTTCACAGACTATCCCCAGAGGCTAATTCATGAGTCACTTCAAACTCAGCATTGACTATCCAAATAAACAACTGAGCAGTATCAGAAATATCTGTCAATTCATCAAAAACCAAAGAAAACCACTCAAAACCATTCATTTGCCTTGCTTTTAACTGATGGTTGATGTTCGAAATGTCCTCACTCTTTGCCAAAAGGCTAGTAGTCTGAACCGAGTTTCTTTTCTCCGGACTCATTCCTTCAGCCTTTGGAACCGAATATGATTTAATTAACTCACCAACTGTAAAAGCTTTCCTTGCTTGGCTACCGAAAGAGCTGCTCAGAAACTTACTTTAGCTGTGGTTTTGTTTATATTTTTTTGTAAAGAAATTCTGCTGTGATAAAATATTTCAATTCCAGTTTCCTAATATTTCTGACCATTGCTTCTTGTAAGTTGGGAACATTGTGATGAGTGCTTAGTCTGTGACATCAGTGCAAATTCAGATTGTGTTAATTTAGCACAGTGGCAGCATAACCTGTGTAATAAACGTAATACTTTACCCTCTGATTCCATGATGAGAAGGACAGCAAACTATGCTCTTTTGTGCCTTAAAAGTAGGACATTTGAAGTCTACCTTTCTCTTCTTTTTTTTTTTTAAAGATTTTATTTATTTATTTGACAGAGAGAGAGATAGCGAGAACAGGAACACAAGCAGGGGAAGTGGGATGAGAAGCAGGCTTCCCGCCGAGCAAGGAGCCCGATGCGGGGCTCGATCCCAGGACCCTGGGATCATGACCTGAACCGAAGGCAGACGCTTAACGACTGAGCCACCCAGGCACCCTGTTTTGGTTTTGACATGATGGGTGTGCACTGGTGGTAGGAAATGAAATGAGATGTTACAGAACGACCAGGTTGACCCTCAAAACACTGTCAAGTTACAACTGCACCTGAATACCGAGTAGCCGTGTGAAGCTGCCAGAGACACTGTGCAACAGACGAGCATCGCTGTGTTCCAATAAAACTATTTATGGGCACTAAAATTTTAATTTCATATGACTTTTATGCATCACAAAATAGTGTTCTTCTTTCCATTTTTTTTTCATTCAGTTAAAAATATAAAAAACATCCTTGGCTTGTGGGCCTTACAAAAACTGTTGGCAGGCGTGATTTGGCCCACAGCCATAGTTTGCCAACCCCTAAATGAGATGATTGTATTTCCTTGAATGGTATAGTTGTATTTAGGGCTGCTTGGAGTCAGGGAAATAGACCAGATCACTTCTAACCTCCCCACCAATCTAGGAATCTGTGGCATGTGTCACAGGCTATGGATGTTGCCATGCAAGTTAACCAGTTGGGTGAGCATCTGTACTAACCATTTGAATGGGTGAGCAAGAAAGAAAGGCAGGGGACAAAAGAGAGGTAGGAAACAAAGGAGCTGCTCTCAAGGGGTCTGCAGTCCATGTGGGAAGACTAGACTGACACATACGGACACAAAGGGGATGACATAGTTTTAACACATGTTTTTAATAGTGTTAAGGTCTCTAGAATATAGTTGGTGCCTAACAAGTATTTGGTAAAGGGATCAGTGAGTAAATGAGACATAATATGACCGTCTCTAAACCTAATAGGAACCCAACACAGTTGCAATGTTAAGCCCCTACATTCTGGGGTCTGGCTGCCTGGGTTCAGATCTTGCCACAGCCATTTACTACTTCCAGGACCTCAGACAAATTATTTGACATCTTTTAACCCTACTTTCCTATCTATAAAGTGAGAGTAATAATATTATCTATCTCACAAGCTTGCTGTGAGCATCAGATGAAATAATGGATATAAAGCATATGACACAGCGCCTAGAGAGTTCAGTAAATAAATACTATAGTCAATAACACTATGTTGTATGATCAAAGTTTGCTAAGAGGCTAGAACTTAAATGTTTTCAGACACACAAAAAAGGAATTATGTAAAATGGATTAAAGACCTAAATGTGAGACTTGAAACCATAAAAATCCTAGAACAGAACATAGGCAGTAATCTCTTTGACATTAGCTATAGCAACTTTTTCTAGATATGTCTCCTGAGGCAAGGAAAACAAAAGCAAAAATAAACTATTGGGACTACATCAAAATAAAAAGCTGCACAGCGAAGGAAACAATCAATGAAACTAAAAGGCAACAGAACTAAAAAGCTAGCCAGGGACCAGAAGATCTCTGCAAATGACATATCCGATAAAAGGTTAGTATTCAAAATATATAAAGAACTCAAACAACTCAACACCCAAAAAAAACAAATAATCCAATTAAAAATAGGCAGAAGACATGAACAGACATTTCTCAAAAGAAGACATCCAGATGGTCAACAGACACAGGGAAAGATGTTCATCATCGCTTACAATCAGGGAAATGCAAATCAAAAGTACAATGAGATACCACCTCACACCTGTCAGAATGGCTAAAATCAACAATGAGAAACAACAGGTGTTGGCGAGGATGTGGAGAAAGGGGAACTTTTGTGCACTGTTGGTGGGAATGCAAACTGGTGCAGCCACTATGGAAAACAGTATGGAGGTTCCTCAAAAAGTTATAAACACAACTATCCTACAATCCAATAATCACATTACTGGGTATTTACCCAAAGAATACAAAAACACTAATTCAAAGGGATAATGCACTTCTATGTTTATAGCAGCATTATTAACAATAGCCAACATATGGAAGCAGCCCAAGTGTCCATCGATTGATGAATGAATAAAGAAGATGTGGTATATATATGGATTATATATTCAGCCATAAAAAAGGATAAGATCTTGCCATTTGCAACAAAATGGATGGAGCTAGAGAATATTATGCTAAGTGAATATTATGCTAAGTTGGAGAAAGACAAATACCACATAATCTCACTCATATGTATAATTTAAGAAATAAAATAAATGAGCAAAGGGAAAAAAAGAGAGAAAGGCAAAGCAAGAAGCAGACTCTTAACTACAGAGAACAAACATGGTTACCAGAGGAGAGGTGGGTGGAGGATGGATAAAATAGGTGATGGGGATGAAGGAGGGCACTTGTGATGAGCACCAGGTGATGTATGGAAGTGTTGAATCACTGTATTGTACACCTGAAACTAAATTACACTGTATGTCAACTAACCGGAATTAAAATAAAAACTTTAAAACATGCATTATATATATGTTTATATATACACAAAGAAAAATTATAAGTCGATCCCCCAAAACAATAAAATTTTCTTTAGAAAACAAAAGGTAACTATGTGAGGTGATGGGCATCTTAATGAACTAGATGGGAGGAATCCCCTCACAATGTGTATGTATATCAAATCTTCACGACATACACCATATACTATAACTTTATTTGTGAATTATACTTCAATAGAACTGAGAAAACAAGATAATAAAGGTAAAAAGCACTGTTATCAGAGAAAGGAAGGCTGCTGGGAGCCTGGGAGCCAGAGCAGGCTCCGTGGAGAGGGGGATGTTAAAGACCACCTGCGGAGCAGAGGAGGAAGGTGAGTGTGGGCAGGAGAGCAAGGACTCGGCCCGGCAGCTGGGTTTGCCAGGGACGCTGGGGAGCCCTCAAGTTTCTTGGTGACACAGGTGAGACAGCTTCAAGGCCAATGCTGAATGATGCGGAAGAAGGCAGACTTGGTGCATGTTAACCTTATCGACAACCAAAAGCACAGTTTGGGAGCAACTGGGATCCCGGTGAGATGCCTCGCCTGCACTTACAGCTTAACCGCTGCCACAGGCCCAGCACCTGAGGGGCAGAGCCAGGGAGGCTAGCCAGGGGCCTCTCAGGAGCTCGCTGGAGGTGTCCCCAATGTCACTGTTATCACCACCCTAGGAAGGGGTGGCCAGTGTTTGTTGAGCATCTGTGAGCAGGGCATTGTGCCAGGGAACAAGAAGGCATAAGACATTAAGACATTTTATGATTTTAAAGAGGTTATAATTCACTTTAGATGGTACAACGGGCATGTCACAACTCCAATAATAGTGTCTGCTAACAAGGGACTGACACTCTGATCCCAGCACTGTCTCGCTATGTGTCATTGTGTACATTATAGACCTCCATGTCCACATTATAAACAAATCAAATCTGCTGCTATAGTTTTCAAACTGTTTGACTACAGAATCCCTTCCTCAAGCAAAGCTTAGGATGTTTGAAAGATAAAAGCAATTAGTTGAATGGGTGTAAGCAGCAGAGTCCTTCCCACCAAGCCCCTCACCTCAGCCCCTGACAGGTTCCAAAGAACACAGTTGGAAAAACACTGGGTTAGGGTCATGCAGTGCTGGTCGGTTCTGGCTTGAGGATCCTCTACAGTGATAGATGTTGCTGAACCAAAGTGCTGTGCTAGATAAGGTGTGCTGGGAAGCTCAGTTCACGGAGAGATCAAAGGAGGGCTCAAGGGATGTTTCACGGCAGGGAGAGGGGGGCGAGGAAGATTTACAGAAAGTGAGAGGTAAAGGAAACGTTTCACAGAGGACTTACTGCCTGAGCAAAGTTGTGGAGGTGGGCCAGGGCTCAGCAAAGCCGCCATGTTACCTAGAACAGGGGGATTCTGGAGCTGAGATGGAAATGGAAATGGAAATGGAAGTTAGGTCAGATTATGGAGACCCTGACAGAGAAAGGGGCCCTGATGCAAGGCCCCTGGTGCCCCCTGTCCCAGTCCCCAATCAGTGAGATCTACAGTGCAGAGGACAGCAACCACAGAGGCGTCCATACCGTGTCCCACTGCGGCTGTGTGTGGCCTTCAACAAACCTCCCTGACACCAGCCACATCCCTTGCAAGTCCATTAGGTGCTGCATACCTGAGCTCTGTGGTCACAAGGCCCTAAAAGGGAGCAGGGTTGAAGTCCAAGAGACATGTGCTTGAGACCCAAAGCAGTCGTGCCCAGATTTCCCAAATAGTAGCCAGTGTGGGACCCACAGAGAAACAGAAGTATTGCCACAGGGAAATCTGTGAGGCTTAACAATGCATTGTGTCGGGCAGCTCCCCTAATTTAGGAGGAGCTAAAAGCTTTTAAACTACCGTCCTGTCCTTAATCTTAAAATGCCACTAATCCCCTGTAACACTCCTGCATTCTTGTGAGTATATGAGTGGCAACAGCTATTATGTTCACTTAACTGGGAAGTAAAGGCCAACGGAGAATCAGTCATGATGCCTAAAACAACAAGAAATGTGAGTATGGAAAAGAATTGGAGATTCAGGAGACGTTTGAGACAGGAAAGAGTGGAAGGAGGCAGGGACAGAGGGCGGGAAATGAAGAAAAGGCCAACTTGGGCTCAGGCTCGGTATCAGCCAGGAGGCCTAGGATGGCACCCTAAAAATGTCCAAGGCAGCACCCCTCGCACTGTTGGGTAACCATTTACTTGTTTCCTTTTTCGGCCTGAAAGGTCCATAGATGCTTGGATCCCGTCTGTCTTGTTCGCAGTGTCCCTGTGCCCAGTGTTTACTGAGTAAACTAGACGGCCAGGCCAGAGAAGGAAACACTCGTAGAAGTCACACAGAGGGATGAAACAAGACTCAGAAGCACACAGTCAAATGTAAATAGGCTGCTGAGAACTGTCTGGGCCTCTGGTTGGGACCAGACAGAAAACTTCACCTCCTTCAGGCACTTATCAAATGTCACCTTCTCAAAGCAGCCTCCCGCAGCTAGCTGATTACAATCCCACCCCGTCCCTGCCTTGTTCCACCATCCCAACAAAACCCTGTCCCCTGCCCTGCCTCTTTTTCTCCAGAATGCTTGGCACTAACACCTTACAGATGTTACTCACTTTATTATGAGCCTCCCCATCCTAGAACATGAAGCTGTGGGGCGCCTGGGTGGCTCAGTTGGTTAAGCAACTGCCTTCGGCTCAGGTCATGAGTCCCTGGATCGAGTCCTGCATCGGGCTCCCTGCTCAGCAGGGAGCCTGCTTCTGCCTCTGACCCTCCCCCCTCTCATGTGCTCTCTCTCTCTCATTCTCTCTGTCTCAAATAAATAAATAAATAAAAATCTTAAAAAAAAAAAAAAGAAAGAAAGAACATGAAGCTGTGTGAGGCCGGAACCCCATGTCTAGAACAGTGCCTGACATCACAAGGTTATCAATAAACACTTGTTTAATAAACGAACCGTGGGACGAATGAACCACTCTCTAGCCTTCAGGGTTCTTTCCCTGTGTCTCCCATTCATGAAGAGCCACAGGAAATTCGATCTCTCGTTCCCCACTCTCCCCTCCTCTTTGCTCTCAATAGCACTTATCCCTTGCCCTGTGACTTCTTTCTCTTGTCACCCTGGTACACAGCATCATCTGAATGGCCAGTTGGGAAGCAGCCCTGTGTGTATTCGTGCAAGGGCCTGCCCCTAACAAAGGCACCAGAGTCTTATGCAGGAAAGCTATGGAAATCCCAGTGCCAGAGGGCTAGAAATGGTACCCAGAGCTGCTGGAAATCCATGAATGGATTCTTATTTTTCA
This sequence comes from Mirounga leonina, assembly GCF_011800145.1. Classification (NCBI taxonomy): domain Eukaryota; kingdom Metazoa; phylum Chordata; class Mammalia; order Carnivora; family Phocidae; genus Mirounga; species Mirounga leonina. Next base: position 3,525,352 of record NW_023270780.1, on the reverse strand, counting down.
CCTAGCATCTTTTCTTGGAGCAAGGAGTTCCTCCAAACAATGGCCTGTTGTATGAAGTAGGAATTCCTTCCCTTTGTCTTAAACTTATCTTTCACAAGCCTTAAAGGGAAGGGGACTCCCTTAGTCTACGTTAAGTGTTGGTGGACATGGCTATATTCATATAATATATGCCCTTCTTGATCTTACAATCTTCCATTTAATGCCCTCCCTGCTGTCATCCTCTGTAAACGAAGAGACTTAATTTTGCCATTCAAACACATTAACAGGCATGCACTGTGTGCCTGGCACTGTTGTGGACACTGGGGCTATAAAGTGCTCATTTTCTAGGGGAGGAGAGAGATAATAAATGAGCCAATGTGCACCAAACCAGGTGGTAGTAGTAAGTGCTAAGAAGAAAAATAAGGCAGAGTAAGGGAATAGGAAGTTTGGTGATGACTTGCTATTTTCTACAGGGTGGCTAGGAAGGCTTCTCTGATAAGTTGATATTTGAGCAAAGTCCTAAATAAAATGAGGAATTAAAACACATGGCTGTCTGAGGGAAGAGCATTCCAGGCAGTGGGAACAGCAAGGACAGAGGCCTTCAGGTAAGGAGGTTCTTTATCATCATTTCCTAGTTACCTCTGAAATCTTCCAATTGTTTCTTAAAGTATGGAGACCAAAATTGCATTGACTATTTCAGGGACTGGTCCACTAAAGACTCCTGATAATACGAAGATAAAAATAATCACAGCTTACATTTACGGAGTGCCTACTACGCGCCATCACGCCTAGGTTCCCCCGGCTCATTGGCACCGGGGCCAGCATGCAAAAACCCAGGCCGTCTGGCTCTGGAGCCAGGGAAGCCGAGAGCGAATGCTCCTGGCTCCTTCGTAGTACACACTTCAGGGGTGTCCATCCTTTGGGCCTCCTTTTTAGGTTTATTCATCCTGGGGAAGTGCCTTGTGCCAGAGACTGTGCCACAAGCGAGGGACACGGAGACACATAAGCCACAGATGGAGCCCTCAGGCTCCATGCAGTGCCGCTGGAATGCAGCGCCGAGGCCAGCTCAGCACAGGAGGCTGGGACCCACCGCAGGAGGCAGGGGCTGCCCAGCACACGCACACTGCAGGGCATCCTCAAGAAACAGTGCGGTGACCCCCGGGCCCCCTTCCTGCATCATGGGGACAGCACAGAGCCCATTGCTCTCTAGGGATAATTTGCGCTAGTGTTAAATTGATCGCATGCCAAGTGTCTTGCCTAGCTTTTTACAGACAGAAAAATCATATTGAAAGCAGCTAACATTTCTCGAGGACCCCCTATGTGCCAGCAGTTCTAAGCCTTTTGTCTTCACTACAATTCCACGCTGCGACAGGAATCAGTGACACTACAAAGCCTAGCATCTGTATGTTCATGATCTAAAGGCAGACATCTGCTAAGTTATAGGAAAAGAAAAGACGGTTACCGGGTCCCTTGAGATAAGCCTCGAACAAAAGTCCTGGATGCCATTATGGACAAGCCTCCATGCATTCTGGGAAGACGGAGGCGGAGGACCATTGACATGGGCCAGGATTTGATAACAAAATCAAACAAAAGCTTGCTTTCCAAGGAAGAGCCTCGACATGAAAGCAGCGGCTGCCAATGGCACCCAGCCCCCTTCATCGAGGGTCTGCCTGGCCTCCCAGGCAGGAGAGAGAGTGGGCGGCTAACAAGCGCATGGCAGTGTTGTCTCTGAGTCAGTACACGCAGCCCACACGGTCACAGCACACCCATTTGCTGTAGCACACGCACCAGTCCCTTCTCAGAAGGGATCCTTCCAGGTTACTGGTGCCAAACAGCCAGGAGTTCACAGACCCAGCAGTGGAAGCCGGTTCCTGACTTCAGGTCCACCTTCCTCCCCTACAGTGCAATTCATGCACTTCATACCCTAAGTAATTTTCACTAAATGTGTTATCTTGCATTTGCCAGCAAGGGAAATCCATGTCCCTTTCCTACCCATCCTCTTTTCTGGACTAAAGAGATGGTCTCTCAAAATCATAATCATCACTGAACAAGGATGGAAACAATCTGCCCTTACTTCCCTCTGTCTTCCCATCCAACAATCATGATGCTTCTGTGCGGAGACCACCCACCTCCTCTTCTGCAGGGTGTGTGGCTCTCTAGGACACATCTGATGAGAGCCTGGCAGGGGATGCTGGGACGGTACGGCAAAGGACCAGGTTACGGGGCAAAGGTGACAGCATAGCATGAAACAGATTCTCTAAAACAGTCTACTTTCCATGATTCCACATCCTCAATACTCAAATTAATAGCACAGACCTGATTAGTCTCAGATATTTCCCCCACTGCTTCTCAAATCGGGTGGTTCAGAGCAGCATCTCCCCACTGTGGGTGGCTAGTAGGATAAATCATGATAGTAATTAATCTCTACCCATAAAGTACTTGAGCTCCTGAAACATTCTATAAATGGAGGCCTAAATATAGTCTGCACTGTGCCCAAGTAGGTCAGGACCTCTGCTGCCCAGTGAGTTTCCAGAAAGGAAATGATGGGCAGGCCCCTAGGAAGGGGAGCAGAATGTGCACTGACCACGTCCTCCCCTGTGCCAGGGGCTGGGGGAGAGAAAAAGCCTGAGCAAAACTAGGATTCCCACGCAGACGTGCATGACCCTCAGACCCTGGTTCTTTCTGCCTGGTGTGGGGTTAGTAAACAGGACCAGAGAGAAGAGCAGAACATAGTCTCAGGACAAGAAAGATCCTGTGTCATACCCCTGTGCTAGACCATTTGGCTTCTAACTAGCTTTACTATTGGCTTCTTGTGTGATGTTGTGTGACCTTGTAAAATTCACATCCTCTCTAGGGACCTCAATTTTTCCCTTTTCAAAGGCAGGAAGGCCCTGGATACTTGAAGCTCCCTGTTCTATGGAACCTGAGAAGCTCACAGTGCAGGGGCTTTGGTCCTTCCAGATAGCAGGGAATGCTTTGCACCCCCCTTCACCAGCCCACCTCTGCATGACAGAGTTAGAGTCCAGGACCCCATGTGGAGGGGACTACCAGCCTCTCTCTCGCATACTAGCAGAAGCAGGCTGGCATTCTGCACAGAGGAACGGCGGCAAGATGCTCAGATAGGCAGCCAGGCTCCTCCTGACTCTGATCAGCCTGGGCAATGTGTCAGGACAAAATCGGGCTTCTCCCTCTGCTGCCACTTTTCCTCCCCTAATCCCTCTCCTCTTCTCCTTTTGACAAATAGTAAGGTGTGCTGTTTCTGGATGCCACAAGAAACTCATGATTTCTTTCCTGCAGGGTGCTGGGGCCATGTGGAGCATCTGTGACCACAATTAAAGAGGTTAGGGATTAAAGAGGATGAGTAGGCAGAACACACATGGCAAAGGGATGTGGCAATGCCACTGAGTCTGGCTGAGGCACACGAAGGGTGTGAGGCACTGCAGGTGGGAGCAGAGGGACGAGGAGTGCTGTCTGGGCTGGTCCCACTGTGGGGAGAGAACGAATGATGGTACAACTTTGCTTTTCCCCAATCCTGGCCCCCCGCTCTGCTGTAACCTCTCCTAGAATCCTTTGCATTGTTAACGGTTGTCTTCCTCGCTTAACATTTTGTCAAGAGGATAAATCAAAAAAATGAAGGAATGAGCCAATCAAGGAAGAAACTCTGGCTTGGCCTTCAATCTTCCTTGTTTCCTGACTATGCCAAGAATTTGCTAGGTGGACGTGACAAGTAGGTGTATCATTCAAGCACCAACTGCCCTCATTTTGAGAACCAGACAATAAATCACAGAGGATTGGGGACAGTACCGCTCCCCACTCCCAGATAATCTCCACCAGGGCCCCTAGGCTGTGAGCTAGTGACCTCTAATACTCCTTCTGTGCTCTGCTGGCAAAGACCCCTGAAGGATCACTCCCCTTATTGAAGCCTTTGTAGTAACTCCCCCACGACTACCTGCTTTTCTCTCCCTGCTCTCTCAGGATCCTGGATCCAGCATCCTACTGCACCTTACAGCTGAGGGAATGAGAAACAGGCATTAGCTTCTCGGGATCAGTGAGTAATGTGCTTCTCTGGGGAGCCTCAGGATGGACACCTGCTGAGGATGGCCTGGGCACTGACCATCTTGGGGCCAGGCAGGGCAAGATGACCTCTAGAGGCGCAGTGAGTCTGATGCTCACCCGACGCTGCTTTCAGCCTGCCTGCCCCAGAACTCAATGTGCACATGCTGGCCAGTGTTACAGATACATTCAGCTACTGGGGAGAGCTGCAGCTCCCAGGCTATGCCCAGAGCCCACCCCATCAGCTGGGTCTGGAATCCATAGCACCCAGCTATCTTCTGGGGAAACTAAAACTGTTCCTCTATTCTTTCTCTGTGCAAATTCTTCGAAATACTAGCAGCCATTCCTCAGGCCTCCTGAAATTATCATAGCCCACCACCGGTCCAGCTTACAAACCCATCTTCCTGCCCCACACTCTGTACGGAGCTATAATTTTCACAGAGTATTCTCTTTATTCCCAATTGTCAAACCACAAACAAGCTCTAAATTCCACACAGAACTCTCCATGGAGCACAGACTTGCACAAGTGGGCAGTCGTCCGGTTCAGCCACCCACTGGGGCCTAGCACTGTGGCAGGGCACATGGGGGTGTGGGGCAAAACAAGGGAAGTCAAGGTCCCTGCCCACAGAGAACTCATCATCTCATTCAGAAATAAGAAGTATACATAGGAAACAACACACAGGGCTGAGACCACATGAAATGAGAACTTAGCTGTTTGTTTCAAAATCCCACTCTCCAGGGGGCACAGAAACTAAAGAAAGCCACCAGTGTCAATTAAAAAAAAAAAAGCTGGGTTCTCCCTCTGCCTTTGCCTCTCTCTCTCTCTCTCTGTCTCTCTCCCCCCTCCCCCTGCTCTCTCATGAATAAAACCTTAAAAATACATATTTTTTTTAAAAAGCAGAAGCTCTAAAAAAAAAAGAAACTGGGAATGGCAAAGCAGAGCTTTAGGAGACAGGCAGAGGAATTAAGAAACTGTCTTTTCCCTCATAGAGCTCAGTCTCGTGAGCTAGGCAAACACAGACACAGCCATCTACAGAACACTAAAGAGAGCATCACACACACTGACAGCGAGGGCTACAGAGTATGGGGAAGGCCGGAACAGAGAGGAGACAGTTCTGGTGAGGAAGAGTGGAGATGCTTTTGTAGAAAAGGTAACTCTTTAAATGTGTTTAAAATGGGTAGGGGCACCCAGGTGGCTCAGTCGGTTAAGCGTCTGCCTTCAGCTCAGGTCATGATCCCAGGGTCCTGGGATCGAGCCCCGCACCGGGCTCCCTGCTCAGCGGGAAGCCTGCTTCTCCCTCTCCCACTCCCCCTGCTTGTGTTCCTTCTCTTGCTGTCTCTCTCTCTGTCAAATGAATAAATAAAATCTTTTATAAATAAATAAATAAATAAATAAATAAATAAATAAATAAATAAAATGGGTAGAATTTTGGGGTGCCTGGCTGGATCAGTCAGTAGAGTGTGCAACTCATGAGTTCAAGCCCCACGTTGGGCATAGAGCTTCCTTAAAAAATTTTTTAATAAAAAAAATTAAAAATAATAAAATGGGTAGAAATTTAATAAAAATAGGGAGGAGTGGGTCCAGGGGGGAGAAGCAGTGTGAATAGAAATAGAAAGGACACTGCAGGGTTTAGTAAGAAACTCAAGAAGTCTACAGTGGTCTACAGTGGTCAGGAAGAAGTAAAATCACATGAAACTACAGATCTGTTTGCTGTGGAGGGCCTCAAAGAGCATGTTAAGAATTTTGAAATTGGGGGCACCTGGGTGGCTCAGGTGGTTAAGTGTCTGCCTTCGGCTCAGGTCATGATCCCAGGGTCCTGGGATCGAGCCCCGCATCAGGCTCCCTGGGAGGGAGGCTCTCCCTCCTGCTGCTGCTCTCTCTCTCCCTCTCCCTCTCGCTATCTCTCTCGCTCTCAAATAAATAAATAAAATTTTTAAAAAAATAGAATTTTGAACTTGGGGCACCTGGGTGTCTCAGTCAGTTAAGCCTCTGCCTTCGGCTCAGTAGCAATATCCTTTCCAAGTTCACAGTGAAAGCTGGGCCCTGATGAGAAGCCAGGGCCTCCAATTCTCAGTCCGAGGGCTCTCTGGGGCACCAAGGTGAGGGGCCAGGAGGAGCTGCAGGGAAAATCAGGAGGAGATCCAACCGTTCTTACAAGGGAACAAGCAGATGCCCGAGCACTGATTTCCACATACCCAAACTCCCCAAATTCACCTCTTCCCATCCTGAAGGAGCTGACATGGGGGGTGGAAGGGTGGAGGCTGGGGAATGGAAAACACTGATGGAACCCCAAGTGACTTGCTAATAATACCTAAAATACAATTGAAACTTCACAGATTACAAAGCATATTTCTCTGTCTCCCTTGCCCCATTTCCTCCACTCCCACTTTACCTCAGGACACATTCATTCTTTTGGTCAACAAACCTTTATTAGGTGCCTACTATTGTGGGTTCTTTGGTGGCTGCTGGGTTGCGAGTGTTGCGCAAGCCCCGCCCCGCCCGGGAGGCACATAGCCACAGCGCTACCTTGAAAATATTATGCCAGGTGCACAAAGCCAGTCCAAAAAGGCCACGTATTATATGATTCCATTTACAAGAAATTTCCAGAATAAGCAAATCTGAAGAGACAGAAAATAGATCAGCAGCATGGGATGGAAGAGGGCAGAATAGGGAATGACTGTGAATGGGCATAGGGTTTCTTGGGGAGGCAGGGAGGGAAGAAAATGTTCTAAAAATGAGATTTTAATGATGGTTACACAATACTAAAAAATACTGAATGGCACGCCTTAAATGGGTGTGTTGTATGGCATATGAATTACATCTCAATAAAGCTCTTTAACAAAAAGCAGAAAAAAACTCAGAAACCTAACCTGAATGATCCAATTTCAGTCACACGTGGCGGACTTTAAGGACATATGTTTTGGTCTGTAGCATTATTAACTATATTCTAGGGAATTATCTAAAACCCCATGGGCTGTGCTCAGCAATAATTTCTGACACTTTCTTGCTCATTTCATGGGGCGGTGAGGGGAACATGGTCTGAAACACTGGGAAGGTGGGGGATGATGCGATCTTCTATCCAAAAACAAAAGCTATGATAGAAGAAAAAGCTGGGCTACATGCTGGCTGTAGGAAGCCCAGCTCCAGATGCAAACCTGTGCACCAGACCCCAAGAACCCAACATCCCTTTCCTTTGGCTCAAAACACATTTTCCAACAAAGTTAAAATATTGCTGAGGCCAGTGTTACCTTCAAAAACCACTGACTCTCACAGATGTCATTAATAGGGAGATGGCCTATAATTAACAGGAGGGTAATTCATCTGCAAGGAAAGATTTTTTAAATGAGAACTTATTTGTGTAGATGATAATAAATGACCTTTCAATATCAAGAAATCTCAAAGACTTTTATGCCTATTAATTAGTCCCACTCCTCTCCAGGGGAAGGTGGTCATTTTCCCCGTCTGCAGCTTATCTACCTGCTTAATTCCAAAAGCTAAGCAGGAATGGAGAGGCTGCCACAGGATTACACAGGGGCCTTCCTTTGTCATACAAACAGCCATTCTCTGGGTCCTGAGGATTTCATCTCTAAATAGGCACCCAACTTCTCAACAGAAGGAAAAAGAGGTCTAAGAGTTCCATGATAATTATCCTTAATGATTTGGTCAAAATATGCAAGGAGACTCCCTGAAAACTCCATTAGCTCAAAATAGTACCTGTCACACCCACTAGGCACATGTGCATCCCATGGGAAATGAACAGCAAAGGCTTTAATAGGGTCAAGACCTGAAAGGAATGGGCAACACATGGAACTTCTTCCCTCTCATTCTGTCAACTGTAAAGACAGAAGGATACTTTTTGTATGCATGTTTTTAAAAAATTAAGAATAAGCATCTGCTAGTCTCTCCAAATAGATTACAAGCTCCTTCAGTGTTGGAACCATTTAGGTAGGTGAGATGCATGGGAAAATAATAAATATTTGACTGGCTAAGCATCAGAAGGTTCTCATTTCAAAGTTGGATTCCATCAGAACATGTCATTAGGAAGTTACTTTGTTCTTACTTTAGCTCTTGTAGAAAACTATTTCTCTCATTGCAGAGCAGGCAATCACCAGTCCTGTTACAAAGGGTGATACAAACAGGGGTTGCAAACAAGGGCTTTGGAGCCAGGAAGGTGTGGGTTCAATACCCAGTTCAACTGTTACAAGCTGCATGACCCTGGGCAAGTTATTTATCTTTCTCTGACCCTCAGTTTCTCTGTTTGAAAACTGATGATAATATTCCCTACCTCGTGGAGTTGTTCTGGAAATTAAGCAAGATAACACATATAAAATGCTTAGAATAGAGCCTAGCATACAATAAGACCTCAATAAATTGTAGCTTAAAAACATCTTGCCTTATCTAAAACTAATGTTGTAATGTAAGGGGATTAACATAAGAATAAAAAAAAATAAAAAAAATAAAAAATAAAAAAAAAATAAAAAACATCTTGCCTTTAAGGGAAGCAAGGGCAAAAATGAACTATTGGGACTTCATCAAGATAAAAAGCTTTTGCACAGCAAAGGAAACAGTCAACAAAACCAAAAGATAACCGACAGAATGGGAGAAGATACTGCAAATGACATATCAGATAAAGGGCTAGTATCCAAAATCTATAAAGAACTTATTAACTCAACACCCAAAGAACAAATAATCCAATCAAGAAATGGGCAGAAGGCATGAACAGACATTTTTCCAAAGAAGACATCCAAATGACCAAGAGACACATGAAAAAGTACTCAAAACCACTCAGCATCAGGTAAATACAAATCAAAACCTCAATGAGATACCACCTTACACCAGTCAGAATGGCTAAAATTGACAAGTCAGGAAACGACAGATGTTGGCAAGGATGTGGAGAAATGGGAACCCTCCTACACTGTTGGTGGGAATGCAAGCTGATGAAGCCACTCTGGAAAACAGTATGGAGGTTCCTCAAAAAGTTGAAAATAGAGCTACCGTATGACCCAGCAATTGCACTACTGTGTATTTACCCCAAAGATACAGATGTAGGGATCCAAAGGGGTACATGCACTCCAATGTTTATAGCAGCAATGTCCACAATAGCCAAACTATGGAAAGAGCCTAGATGTCCATCAACAGATGAATGGATAAAGAAGAAGTGGTATATATATACAATGGAATATTATACAGCCATCAAAAGGAATGAAATCTTGCCATTGCAACAACATGGATGGAATTAGAGGGTATTATGCTAAGCAAAATAAGTCAATCAGAGAAACACAAGTATCATATGATCTCACTGATATAGGAATTTTAGAAACCATACAAAGGATCATAGGGGAAGGGAGGGGAAAAATGAAACAAGATGAAACCAGAGAGGGAGACAAACCATAAGAGACTCTTAATCTCAGGAAATAAACTGAGGGTTGCTGGAGTGGAGGGAGATGGGAGGGATGGGGTAGGTGGGTGATGGACACTGGGGAGAATATGTACTATGGTAAGTGCTGTGAATTGTGTAAGACTGATGAATCACAGACCTGTACCCCTGAAAAAAATAATACATTATATGTTAATGAAAAATAAGTAAATAAATAAATAAGAACATCTTGCCTTTGAGACCACAAGGCCACGTTCCAACACAAACACAAATAAAAGCAGCAAAACACACTGAAAAACAATGAACAAAAACAGTAGAAATCCTCATGCAAATTACAAATGCTAACTAAGTGACAGAACGTTCACAATCTCCCCCCCGCCACCTTCTCCATGGAGGAAGACTGGGAAGCACAAAGTTCTGAGGCCTTTAACACATTCATGAATAGAGCAAAGTTAAGACAGAATCTCTAAAGCTAAACTTAAGATTAGAATCACAGAATCTTAAAAATGTTAATGCCAAAAAAAAACTTGGAGATCAGCCCAACCCTCTCTCCTTTTACAGATGAAGAAATACAAGACCAAGAGGTTAAGTGATTTGCCCAAAATTGCCCAGTATGTTCCATGATTTCTTCAAATATGTGTTATTTCTGCCATCCTCCCTCCTGCTTGCATCCTCTGCTCTTCTGAATCCTCCCCTTCTTTCCTCTAACCAAACTCTCCCAACCCCCTATCAATGACAGTAGCAATTTCAACTGCAGAGAAGGAGCCTGTGTACCCCATGCCCTAGTAAGATTGAAAGTTCCTCGAAAACAAAGGCTGTGCCTGTGTCTCGGTGCCTACAAAAGAGCCCTCCATGTGCTCACACATCCCCACTGATGGACTGACTGAGCGACACACAGTTCTCTCTTCTTCCTGTAAGAATTTACTAAGCATTGAATGAATGCTACATAGCAGACCCACTGCAGATTCAGGCAGAGAATTGCCCATCTAACCAAAAGAAAGAGTTTCTAGGGAGCCCTGGAAGATGCCAACATCTTGGGGGCCACAGCTTTGCCACTCTATGGCAATGGCTGTTGTCTTTATCCCCTACCCATTCCATTGCCATTCCCCCTATTTGCCTCTGGGGTCACCAAACCTTCTCTTGGTTTTTCTTCTAATGGGAAAGAAGAGACATAATTGAATAGCACTCACAAGTCGAGATTCAAAAGCAGAAAGAGAATCTTAGTATGACCCCACTCTCGGGATTTACAAACAGACTGAAGCAAGTGCTGAGAGTGCCAGAAGACCCCGAAGAGCAGAGGATGCAAGCAGGAGGGAGGATGGCAGGATCCCAGAGGCAGAAAGCCCATGGGATGCCAGGAGGAGTGTCGAATCTAAAACCCCGTTGGGTTCCCTTCAGAAGTCACATTCCTTCTGCACAACACAATTCTCTGAGCTATCCAGGCCTAAAGCCTTGAGTCTCTCCTGACTTCTCCACTTTCCCTACCCCTCATCTAATCTAGCCCCAAACCCCACCCTTTCTTCCCTCTTTCATCCAGCTACTGTCATGTAGTTTGAAACTGCCATATCCAAGTCAAAGCTCTCATCATTTCTCATGTGGGCCACACAATAGACTCCTAAATTTTCTCCCTGCTCAGACATTCCTCTTTCTAATTCATCCTGTGTACTGCAGTCTCTGGTGACTGACTTGTCCCAGGCTGCCCAGAACTCTCCCCATTTTAGCACTGAAAGTCTCATGCCCTGGGAAACCCCTTAGTCCCAGACAAACTGAGACAGCTGGCCGCCTTACTGCAGTCAGATTAAAAATTTCCCCCAGACAATGCTTTGATCATGTCATTTTCCTGACCAAAATGTTCCTTGTTTCCCACTTCTCATTAAAACTAACCTTGAAGGGGTATCTGGGTGGCTCAGTTGGTTGAGCGTCTGCCTTCAACTCAGGTCATGATCCAGGGGTCCTGGGATCAAGCCCCACATTGTGCTCCCTACTCAGCAAGGAGTCTGCTTCTCCCTTTCCCTCTGCCCCTCTCCACTGCTCATTCTCTCTCTCTCTCAAATAAATAAATAAAATCTCAAAAAAAAAAAAACTAACCCTAAAGCAGGCCCCAAATCTGCTTCAAAGAATGTATAAGAACACATTGGGTTGAGGTCAGAAAACAAGGATTATGAGCCTGGTTTTTGTCATAACCGTGTGAGACCCTTGGCAATTCACTCCATCTGTCTGGACCTCAATTTTCTTGTCTGTAAAATTAAGAGGCTAAAGCTAGATTTCCTTTGCAGCTCTAAAATTCTCTAATTCAATTCTTCTATATAGCCTCCCCTCCAGCCAGACTCACCAGCTTACTACAATCAAAACACACCCTGTAAATTCCTGCCTTGTACCTTTGGTCTTTCCCTTCTCCCCCCCAGGATTTCTTTGCTTTGTTTTCTGCCCACTTGAATTCCATGAGGAACAACACAAATCCTACCTGCTAAGGAGAGCCTGGGCCTAGCCCACAAAGACTTCACATGTAACCGAGGTTTTCTGACACTCGCACCTCTCATGTCCTGCTCTGCTGTTCAAAATCTTTTTCTGCATGAAGCTTTTTTATTCCAACTGAACTAAAATCTCTGCACTTTTGTGATTGCCTTGCAGAATGCTGAACACATATTCAATAATAGCAAGCATTGTCACTAATAACTGACTGATGTGTGGACACAGGAAAAAGTCCAAGCAGGGATCTAGATGTGATGCAAAAGTAGAAAGTAGAAGTAAATCTAGAATTTTTTGCACTTTACACAAGATTCTCAAATGCTTCCAAAAATCAGTAATTGACTTACTCCACAAAAAGTTAACTGAGAATTTCCTGTGCTTAAGACATTGCTGACACGTCACAGGTGCAGAGGTGGGGAATAAGCAGTGACTCCAACAGCAGCTCTACTCACAGATATCATAGCATCCACATTGTCTATCAACTTCTAACTTTTCAGGAAGACCTTAAAAGGTGGCAGCTCCACCATCATCATACCCTTTCCTCCCCAAATTGGTCATGTATCTAATTCTCCCTCTAGCAGGCAGAGCTGTTAAATGGAAAAAACAAAATTAAAATTAAAACAGGTCAATAGATTAAAATATACATATCTAGGGTGCCTGGGTGGCTCAGTCGTTGGGCATCTGCCTTCGGCTCAGATCATGATCCCAGGGTCCTGAGATCAAGCCCCGCATCGGGCTCCCTGCTCAGCAGGAAGCCTGCTTCTCCCTCTCCCACTTCGCCCTGCTTGTGTTCCCTCTCTCGCTGTCTCTCTCTCTCTGTCAAATAAATAAAATCTTTAAAAATATATATATACATATCTACCTACACAAGAAAGATAGCCTAAAACAAATCTCTTCCAGGAACTACATCCTGGCTATTTACTAGAATCACTAGTCCTTACTCTGACAGGTGTTTATAAAATGACCATAACAATATCCTTCTTTGGTATGATTTAACTGTTGTCCTCCATTAGTCTTGGTAAATGACACATATTAAGGATGAACACAACCTACACCTGTCTTTTGGGACCCCCATAGCATGCACGCACACACACACTCCTCTAATTAAATAGGGCAGGGACTTGAACAGTATCACCTATCTAATGACAAACAGGTTCGTGAGTAAGTGGGGGAAGTAAATAAGCCAAACGGTCTGCAGAGGGAGAGGTCAAGCTGGGCTGAGCTGGGCTGGGCCCAGAGTGATTCAGGCTCCACCACAGAATGGGTGTCTCCTGGGATGGCCTAGCAGGACAATTAAAACCCCTATAAGTAGGATGGGTTTTCAAGTCTCCAGTACCCGCTCTGGCTTCTGAATCTTCTGTTCATTCCTCCTTAAGCAGGTAAGGCATGCATTGGAAGGGGGGGATGGTCAGAGGAGTGGGTTATGGCAGTATCTACAAGGCTCTTCATAGCAGCTATAATATGCTAGGCTGGGGAGGTCTGAGACTGTTCCCTGTGTGTGACAGGTCTGGGTAGAATCCTGCTTTGTTTTTGGCTCTGAGAATATGATGATAGCTGGGGTGGCCCACTTCGGAGACTGTAAAATATGCATGTCTTTGTTTCAGCATGTCCTGGGCATCCCAAAACTGAGGGCTAGAACTATTGGTGGATAGCTTAGTCTCCCATAGTGGAGCGCTGACCCTTCATGCAAGTAAGGCAAGACTGAAAAGTTTAGAGCTCATTGGGGTTGAGGCCCTAGACCACAGGGCCACAGTAACATTCACGTCTCATTGCAGTGAAATACCATAAGGAACTCAGTATGTCCCATGCAATTCATTGTGCCATGCATCCTTATAGGCATCACTGTATGCTTTTGGAATTCCAATGTGCTTTGCAGTTAGGGCTTCTTGGAGGCTTATAAACCCAGTAACTAGAATTTTTACAGCACAGGAAGAAATATCACTGAGATCCAGATCCCAAAAGACCTTAGTTTTCCAACATGGCCATTGTGGAATCTAGCTGATTATATACACTTCCTATCATCTGTGCAGTTAATTTGGCTTGCTATTTTTATTGGTAATAGTTTTTATATTAATTTATTCTACTTTATAAGCATACCCCAAATGACCATCCAAGCCAGAAGTACTTGCTGTAATTTAGCTATCCAGAAAGCTTGCTTGGCCCATGGCAAGAGACCTCTAGCCTTCTTTCCCACTTGAGCAATGGTCATTTGAAGACTGAGGCCTATTCAGTGGGGTCTATTTAGTGGTGGAAAATTATGCCTTACTATACTGGCTTCTGGCCCTGCCTCTGTGGGCCTCCTGACCTCCCTTCCTTTTTATTCTAATAAAAGAGTTTCAATCAAGCAAGTTCCACCTGGAGTAGGGGATGGGGCATGTAAACCACCTACCATATGTTCTTCACTTTTTAGGAAATTGTCACTTTTCCTAGTAAGGGACCCATAGTTTGTGCCCATCTCCCACTGTAGTACATGATATTTTGAGCCTGAATGTGGGTCAAAGGGAGTGAGGGGTATGGCTAAGAAGGGGCTCTATCATTTCTTAAACTTCTTTCCCTGACCAAAAAAGGCCACTTGCCCTCTGGAAATGCTATCTCCTGGTCTTCATCCTAAACACAGAAAAAATCTTGTTTCTTCTTTTAGGTTTACCCATTTTTGTTAAAATCGCTCAACTCCTGAACAGCATACTCACTGTGATCAAGGTGTTCCAGAAATATGCTAAAGAGAATGGGAAATGTACCTTGCTCTGCAAGAAGGAGTTGAAGCAGCTGCTCTTGGCTGAGCTTGGAGATATCCTCCGGGTAAGATGCATAGACTCTGGCCCCATGAAGTCAAGTGTGAGTGACTCTGACACTTGCATCCAGGGTTTGATGTTTTTTGTTTGATCTGGTCATGCTCCATCCACCCTGTAGCTAAAGATTTTCAGGCAGCTCCTCAGTACTTCTGTCCCAGCAGACACACGTGCTCACAGGCATGCACACACACACACACACACACACACACCTTCTTATAGCTGAGCTTGACAGAAGGGAGCACAACTTCAAACCAGTAATAATTTCTCAGAAGAAATTCTAGATTCGTATCTTGATTTCTGTCCACACATCTTCTCATTCATCCATTCAAGTCATCCTAGGCACTGGGAATGCAAACATTAATAAAACCAGCTTCTCCTCCCTCTAGGACCTCACAGTGTGGTTGGAAAGAAATAAGTAAAAAATAATTACGATATAGCATGTGATGGGATGGAATAATCATGCCCCCACTGGTCCAGCAAGAGATGCGGTTCTGAGGACCAGTTGATCCGTTGGGCTAGAACCAAGCCCAAGCCATTTCAGATTAATGGTTTCCAACCAAGGAAGGCTCATACAGGAGTGAAGAGGCTGGGGCATAGATACTAGCACACAGTATCCACAGGAGAACAGCTGATTTTGCTCTTTGTTTTATTTTCTCACAGAGACCAAATGACCCAGACACGGTGGACACCATCCCGAGCCTCTTGGATAAAGACAGAAATGGACATGTTGATTTTCATGAATATCTCTTGTTGGTGTTCCAATTGGCCCAAGCCTACTATCATAAACTGGATAATAAGTCATGTGGAGATAGAATCTCTCAGCAAGAAGGGGAGCAGGAGGGAACACGAGACCATAAGTTTCCAGAAAATACAGGCAGGCAACACAGGCAGAGGCATGAGGGAGAAAGTCAGGACTCCCACTGCACTCAGTCTGAGAGACAAAACCAGGATGTCCACCAGAATCAGTCAGAGAGACAGGATAGGGACTCCCGCTGTGGTCAGTCAGAGA
>NW_023270780.1:3508015-3509662 GCF_011800145.1 Mirounga leonina | reverse complement strand
AGACAGGATAGGGACTCCCGCTGTGGTCAGTCAGAGAGACAGGATAGAGACTTCCGTTATGGTCAATCTAAGAGAGAGGATAGGGACTCCAGCTGCAATCGGTCTGAGAGACAGGATAGGGATTCCCGCTATGGTCAGTCTGAGGGACAGGATAGGGACTTCTGCTACGGTCAGTCAGACAGACAGGATAGGGACTCCCACTATGATCAGTCTGAGAGACAGGATAGGGACTCCAGCTATAGTCAAAGATGGAGACATAAATCTAGCAGTAGCCTGCCTAAAAGACAAGGATATATCTTTGCCTTAAGTCAGTGTGAGAAACAAGTTCACGATTCTCATTATGGCCAGACAAACCAACAGGAATCAGGTTCTTATCATGAACAGTCTCAGAGGCTGGATCAGGAATCAGGCTATGGTCAGAGAGATAGACAAGAATTGGACTTTCAATATGGCCAGACAGACAATGCCAGAGTTCTCACTATGGTCAGACAGACAGACAAGGCCAAAGATCTCAGTGTGGCCAGACAGACAGACAAGGCCAGAGTTCTTGGTGTGGCCAGACAGACAGACAAGACCAGAGTTCCCACTATGGCCAGACAGACAGACAAGGCCAGAGTTCTCACTATGGTCAGACAGAGAGACAAGGCCTAGGTTCTAAGTTTAGCCAAACAGACAGACAAGGCCAGAGTTTTCATTATGGCCAGACAGACAGACAAGGCCAGAGTTCTCACCATGGTCAGAGAGACAGAAAAGGCCTAGGTTCTCAGTGTAGCCAGACAGACAGACAAGGCCAGAGTTCCCACTATGGTCAGACAGACAGACAAGGCCAGAGTTCTCACTATGGCCAGGCGGACAGACAAGGCCAGAGTTCCCACTATGGCCAGACAGACAGACTAGGCCAGAGTTCTCACTATGGTCAGACAGACAGACAAGGCCAGGGTTATCATTATAATCAGACAGACAGACAGGGCCTGAGCCTCACTATGGTCAGTCAGAGATTGGGGTAACAGGGCAAAATAGTTACCTCCAAGGAAGTGAGGGAACAAGCAGAGACTCATATGTTGAGCAATCAGGAAGGTCAGGGAGACTAAGTCAAAAGACTCAAGGACAGGAAATGACTTGAAATCAGGGGCAAAGATTCCAGTCTAGGGAAGGCCAGTAGAACAGCCACCAGGCATGGGAGCCTGAGGAGGCTAGCCAACACCACCAACACAAACTCATTGCACATATCCAGCAAGAAAGGTCATGTGGTTACAAAAGGGGTGACTGGCAATCATGTGGTGGTGAGCAGGACCACAGAGAGGCCCAGGCTAGGCAAAGTCATGGAGAGAGGCAGAGCCACCAGGCAGAGGAAGAGCAGGGCCACCAAAGCTGGGGCAGACATGGTTGTGAGAGTCAGGTAACTCCATGGGAGATGCAAGCCAGGCAAACCCATGAAGAGGAAAAAAGCCATCAGAGACAGGACAGGCAAACCCACGAAAGTGAGCAGACCCATCAGAGACGGGACAGGCAAACCCATGAAGATGAGCAGACCTGTCAAAGAAGGGACAGGCAAACCCACAAAGATGAGCAGACCCATCAGAGACGGGACAGGCAAACTCACGAAGATGAGCAGACCCGTCAGAGACGGGACAGGCAAACCCACGA
>NW_023270780.1:3463800-3508005 GCF_011800145.1 Mirounga leonina | reverse complement strand
CACGAAGATGAGCAGACCCGTCAGAGACGGGACAGGCAAACCCACGAGGATGAGCAGACCTGTCAGAGACAGGACAGGCAAACCCACAAAGATGAGCAGACCCATCAGCAACGAGACAGGGAAGCCCACGAAGAGAGTCAAAACTGTCAGCAACAATGGGATAGGCAAACCCTTGAGGAGGAAGAAAGGTATCAAGGATCCCAGGATCAACAATCTTATGGGACCCAGCAAGGCTGTGCTAATAGAGAAAAAATCCACATGAATGAGAATAGCCAGAGGCGAGGTTCACAGGGAAGACGCAGTAACCTGACCTTCCACCCCACCCAGAGTGGTGGGAGGCCCCCAAGGAGAGAACAGGGTGGAAGTCACCCTACCAAAGCATCTCCTACTCCCAACCCCCTCCATGACTATGTACAAGAGCAGAAAAGGAATCAGCATTAGGCTGTGCACACACCAGAGCTAAAAGCAACCTGAAGCTAGGGAAGAAATCTACATGTCAAGTTTATCCTTACTTCTGTTTAAGAGATTGAAAATGTATGTCTTTCTTCTCTCTTCTATCTGTTTGCAAGGATGCTTTTGAGAACTAGTATTCACTTTTAGGGCATGTCCATTCTTTGAGCAGCAATTCTAGGGTGTTCTGGTTGGGTTAAATCTGAGTGGTAAGTTGGGTGACATAATCAGATTCCAATTTTGATTACTTTGGGGATTTAAATCATTTCCTGGTTTTCCATCTGTGTAGGTGGGACATGGTTGGATCACTGAATGGTAGAAACTTCTCCCAAAAATTCAGAAACAGGAAAGGTATTCTGAAGATACATATTACAGCCTGAGGACAGGACAGCTGGACTTTGGTAGCTTTGGGCTCCTGTGGACGAAACACTGGGAATTGCAAACCTCATAGCCTACACTAAAATGAAACATGGTGAGAGGCTTCTAGGAGAGTCATCTCTGAAGTCCACAATATCTCCCATGCCCAGGCTCCCACCCTTCACCAGAGGGACTGTCCCCTGAGCTGCTATCACTACAGCTGACTGGACTGGTTCCAGCTTCATATCTATCCAGTTTCTGATCATATAAAACACAGAGAAAGAATATGTCATCTGCTTGCAGCTTCCAGCAAGCCAAAACTGTCCATCCATAGCTCCTGAAAACCCTTCAAAGAAAATCAATGGAATTGTATTAAAATACCCAATAAATGATTGGTGAGCAATGATCTCAATGACTCTTTTCCTTCTTCATGGTGGAGACATGCTATCCTATCTTCACTTGGGTGCAGTTTTCCAAAAATAAGGCCTCATTTCTTGACTTCTAAGATGCCTTTGTTCTTTGAGTTCCTGAGCACTGAAGAAAAAAAGGGAGAAGAAGAAGGAAGAGGAGGAGGAGAGGAGTGGAAGAGAAAGGAGAAGGAAGAGGAAGAAGAGGAATTAATATGAAACAAATAACAAAAGGTCAAAAGGAATTTATCTAAATATTTTCAGCTCCTTCCCCCACAGAGGAGTCAAAGTTGACCGTTGCCCTCATTCACTTCCACATTCAAATGGTCATTAAGTCTTGCCAACTTTACATCCTTCATATCTCTTGGATCTCTTCCCACTTCTCCATTTCCACTGCCTTTAATTTCCCTCCTCTTCAGTGACTCCCAGTGACTTTAAGATGAAGTTCACACTCCTTAGCATGACACCTAGGCCCTTCACCATCTGACCCAGATGACCTATCCAGCTTAGTCCCATGAAAAGCCCCTCCAAGGAGCACTAAGTCCTCCAGCCATACCAAGGACTTGACCTTTTCTTAGTTTATCAGGGTCTTTCATTAACTCATATCTTTGAATATACCATTCCATAGCCTGGAGTACCTCCCCACTGCTTCTGCCAGGTAAAAACCTGGGCATCCTCTGTGTCCCAACTAAAACATCACATCTTCTGGACAGCCTTCCTGGACACTCCAAGCACTCCTTCCTTTACATTCCCATTCATTTCTCTTATAACATTTGTCACACACACACTATTGTGATTATCGCCCCTACTAGGGAATAAGACTGTATTGTACTCAACTATGTACTGCTCAGCACTTAGTGCAGCCACCAATGTCCAGGGGCACTCATAATTGTTTGCTGAATAGGTAGGCAGATGGAAGAACTTAGTCTGGCTTCAGGAAAAATTCAGCTAAAAATGTACATAGTAATATTTATGTAGTAACAGACAAAAGAGGCTAAATTTGACCCTTATTCAGTCAAGGGTGAAGGTGAATGAAACAGCAACCTTTTTTTGATATTTTAAGCAATACAACATTTAATGCCTAGAATTATAAGAGCTGAATTATTAGAAATCAGTAGGTGATGCCCAGAACTATTGAGGTCAAGACATCCATAGTACTGTAATCCAGCAATCAGAAAGCTGGGATCCAGAAGCTGCTGGCATCGCTCCCAAATCTGCCTGTCAACAACCATGTTCCATAACCCTGTTTACCAAAAGAAATAGCAAAAATCACCATAGCTTCCAAATATCACGTAAACACATCTAATTGGAAAAACATAATTCATATCCAGAACTCTAGCTACAAGGGAGTCTAGGAAATATAGAAGGAGATAAGAATGGATGTTGAGGGCCATTGGATTCAACATAGGAAGGATATATAGACTCATAACAGCAGCCCCTTCCCTCAAGGAGATTACAATCTAGTAAGAAATATGTGTACAGCAAACAACCATTAAGTAAAGCAAGATGTCATAAGTACAAGAAAATTGCTGTCATTATAGCAGCAATGTCCACAATAGCCAAACTATGGAAAGAGCACAGATGTCCAATGACAGATGAATGGATAAAGAAGATGTGGTATATATATACAATGGAATATTATTCAGCCATCAAAAATGAAATCTTGCCATTTGCAACAATGTGGATAGAACTAGAGAGTATTACGCTGACTGAAATAAGTCGATCAGAGAAAGACAATTACCATATGATTTCACTCATATGTGGAATTTAAGAAACAAATCAGAGGAGAATAGAGGAAAGGAGGAAAAAATAAAACAAGATGAAATCAGAGAGGGAGACAAACATAAGAGACTCTTAATCATAGGAAACAAACAGGTTGCTGGAAGGGAGGGGGGTGGGGGGATGGGATAACTGGGTGATGGACATTAAGGAGGGCATGAGACATAATGAGCACTGGGTGTTACATAAGACTGATGAATCACTGAACTCTACCTCTGAAACTAATAATACATTGTATGTTAATTAAATGAGCTTAAATTTTTTTAAAAAGGGGGGGAAAATGTTCATAGCAGCAATGTCCACAATAGCCAAACTGTGGAAAGAGCCGAGATGCCCTTCAACAGATGAATGGGTAAAGAAGATGTGGTTCATATACACACCGGAATATTACTCAGCCCTCAGAAACGATGAATACCCAACTTTTACATCAACATGGATGGGACTGGAAGAGATTATGCTAAGTGAAATAAGTCAAGCAGAGAAAGTCAATTATCATATGGTTTCACTTATTTGTGGAACATAAGGAATAGCATGGAGGACATTAGGAGAAGGAAGGGAAAAATGAAGGGGGTAGAAATAGGAGGGGAAGATGAACCATGGGAGACTATGGACTGTGAGAAACAAACTGAGGGTCTGAGGGGAGGTGGGTGGGGGGATGGGTTGACCCGGTGATGGGTATTAAGGAGGGCACATACTGCATGGAGCACTGGGTGTTATACGAAAACAATGAATCATGGAACACTACATCAAAAACTAATGATGTACTGTATGGTGCAAAACATAACATAATAAAAAAATTTTATAAAAATAATAAGTAAATAAATAAATAAGTAAAAAGGGGATAAAGAAAATTTAAAAAAAGAAAAGAAAAGAAAATTGCTGTCATAACACCGAGAAGGGAGTAAGTAATTGTGTGGAAGGACTGAGATAAGCTTGCATGGAAGAAAACATCTAAGCTAGGGTCATGATCCTGAGGGAGTGGAGATGAGAAGGGTCATGGCTTGTTGTGGGCCTTAAGCTCGATGGGGATGTTGGCTGCTGTTTAAATGGCATAATTGTCGGGGTGGCGGAGCAAGATGGCGGAGGAGTAGGAGACCTGGATTTCGTCTCCTCTCAGGAATTCAGCTGGATAGGGATCAAACCATTCTGAACACCTACAAACTCAACAGGAGATTGAAGAAAAGAAGAGCAACAACTCTCTCATCAGAAAAGCGACCACTTTCTGGAAGGTCTTTTCTGATTTGTTTAAAGTATATTTTCTGGGGACATGGTTACTCTGCTAGCATTTTGTTCTCTCATTATTCTCCTCTGCACAAAATGATGAGACGGAAAAAATCACCTCAACAAAAAGAACAAGAGGTAGTACCGACTGCCAGGGACCTACTCAATACGGACATTAGTACCATGTCAGATCTAGAGTTCAGAATCATCACTTTAAAGATACTAGCTGGGCTTGAAAAAAAATATGGAAGTTATTAGAGAAACCCTTTCTGGAGAAGTAAAAGAGCTAAAATCCAACCAAGTAGAAATCAAAAAGGCTATTAATGAGGTGCAATCAAAAATGGGGGCGCTAACTGCTAGAATAAATGAGGGAGAAGAGAGAATCAGTAATATAGAAGATGAAATGATGGAAAATAAAGAAGCTGAGAAAAAGAGAGATAAACAACTACTGGATCACGAGGGCAGAATTCGAGAGATAAGCGATACCATAAGACGAAACAACATTAGAATAATTGGGATCCCAGAAGAAGAAGAAAGAGAGAGAGGGCCAGAAGGTATAATGGAGCAAATTATAGCAGAGAACTTCCCTAATTTGGGGAAAGAAACAGGCATGAAAATCCAGGAAGCACAGAGAACCCCTCTCAAAATCAATAAAAATAGGTCAACTCCCTGACATCTAATAGTAAAACTTACGAGTCTCATAGACAAAGAGAAAATCCTGAAAGCAGCTCGGGAGAAGAAATATGTAACCTACAAAGGTAGAAACATTAGATTGGCAACAGACCTATCCACAGAGACCTGGCAGGCCAGAAAGGACTGGCAGGATATATTCAGAGCACTAAATGAGAAAAATATGCAGCCAAGAATACTCTATCCAGCTAGGCTGTCATTGAAAATTGAAGGATAGATAAAAAGCTTCCAGGACAAACAAAAACTAAAGGAATTTGCAAACACAAAACTAGCCCTACAGGAAATCTTGAAAGGGGTCCTCTAAGCAAAGAGAGAGCCTAAAAGCAACATAGACCAGAAAGGAACACAGACAATATACGGTAACAGTCACCTTACAGGCAATACAATGGCACCAAATTCCTATCTTTCAATAGTTACCCTGAATGTAAATGGGCTAAATGCCCCAATCAAAAGACACAGGCTAACAGACTGGATTAAAAAACAAGACCCATCGATATGCTGTCTGCAAGAGACTCATTTTAGAACCAAAGACACCCCCAGATTGAAAGTGAGGGGGTGGAAAACCATTTACCATGCTAATGGACACCAAAAGAAAGCTGGGGTGGCAATCCTTATATCAGACAAATTAGATTTTAAACCAAAGACTGTAATAAGAGATGAGGAAGGACACTATATCATACTTAAAGGATCTATCCAACAAGAAGATTTAACAATTGTAAATATCTATGCCCCTAACATGGGAGCAGCCAGTTATATAAGGCAATTAATAACAAAAGCAAAGAAACACATCGACAACAATACAATAATAGTGGGGGACTTTAACACCCCCCTCACTGAAATGGACAGATCGTCTAAGCAAAAGATCAACAAGGAAATAAAGACTTTAAATGATACACTGGACCAAATGGACTTCACAGACATATTCAGAACATTCCACCCCAAAGCAACGGAATACACATTCTTCTCTAGTGCCCATGGAACATTCTCCAGAATAGATCACATCCTAGGTCATAAATCAGGTCTCAACCGGTACCAAAAGATTGGGATCATTCCCTGCCTATTTTCAGACCACAATGCTTTGAAACTAGAACTCAATCACAAGAGGAAAGTCGGAAAGAACTCAAATACATGGAGGCTAAAGAGCATCCTACCGAAGAATGAATGGGTCAACCAGGAAATTAAAGAAGAATTTAAAAAATACATGGAAACCAATGAAAATGAAAACACAACTATTCAAAATCTTTGGGATGCAGCAAAGGCAGTCCTAAGAGGAAAGTATATAGCAATACAAGCCTTTCTCAAGAAACAAGAAAGGTCTCAAGTACACAACCTAACCCTACACCTAAAGGAGCTGGAGAAAGAGCAGCAAATAAAGCCTAAACCCAGCAGGAGAAGAGAAATCATAAAGATCAGAGCAGAAATCAATGAAATAGAAACTAAAAGAACAGTAGAACAGATCAACAAAACTAGGAGCTGGTTCTTTGAAAGAATTAACAAGATTGATAAACCCCTGGCCAGACTTATCAAAAAGAGAAGAGAAATGACCCAAATCAACAAAATCATGAATGAAAGAGGAGAGATCACAACCAACACCAACGAAATACAAACAATTATAAGAACATATTATGAGCAACTCTATGCCAGCAAATTAGATAACCTGGAAGAGATGGATGCATTCCTAGAGATGTATCAACTACCAAAACTGAACCAGGATGAAATAGAAAACCTGAACAGACCGATTACCACTAAGGAAATTGAAGCAGTCATCAAAAATCTCCCAAAAAACAAAAGCCCAGGGCCAGATGGCTTCCCAGGGGAATTCTACCAAACATTTCAAGAAGAATTAATACCTATTCTTCTGAAACTGTTCCAAAAAATAGAAATGGAAGGAAAACTTCCAAACTCATTTTATGAGGCCAGCATTACCTTGATCCCAAAACCAGACAAAGACCCCATCAAAAAGGAGAATTACAGACCAATATCCTTGATGAACATGGATGCAAAAATTCTCACCAAAATACTAGCCAATAGGATCCAACAGTACATTAAAAGGATTATTCACCATGACCAAGTGGGATTTATTCCTGGGCTGCAAGGTTGGTTCAACATCCGCAAATCAATCAATGTGATACAATACATTAACAAAAGAAAGAACAAGAATCATATGATCCTCTCAATAGATGCAGAAAAAGCTTTTGACAAAGTACAGCATCCTTTCTTGATCAAAACTCTTCAGAGTATAGGGATAGAGGGTACATACCTCAATATCATAAAAGCCATCTATGAAAAACCTACAGCGAATATCATTCTCAATGGGGAAAAACTGAGAGCTTTCCCCCTAAGGTCGGGAATGCGGCAGGGATGTCCACTATCACCACTGCTATTCAACATAGTATTGGAAGTCCTAGCCACAGCAATCAGACAACAAAAAGAAATCAAAGGCATCCAAATTGGCAAAGAAGAAGTCAAACTCTCACTCTTTGCAGATGATATGATACTTTATGTGGAAAACCCAAAAAACTCCACCTGAAAACTGCTAGAACTCATACAGGAATTCAGTAAAGTGGCAGGATATAAAATCAATGCACAGAAGTCAGTGGCATTCCTATACACCAACAACAAGACAGAAGAAAGAGAAATTAAGGAGTCGATCCCATTTACAATTGCACCCAAAACCATAAGATACCTAGGAATAAATCTAACCAAAGAGACAAAGGATCTGTACTCAGAAAACTATAAAATACTCATGAAAGAAATTGAGGAAGACACAAAGAAATGGAAAAATGTTCCATGCTCATGGATTGGAAGAACAAATATTGTGAAGATGTCAATGCTACCTAGAGCAATCTACACATTCAATGCAATCCCCATCAAAATACCATCCACTTTTTTCAAAGAAATGGAACAAATAATCCTAAAATTTGTATGGAACCAGAAAAGACCCCGCATAGCCAGAGGAATATTGAAAAAGAAAAGCAAAGCCGGCGGCATCACAATTCCAGACTTCAAGCTCTATTACAAAGCTGTCATCATCAAGACAGCATGGTACTGGCACAAAAACAGACACATAGATCAATGGAACAGAATAGAGAGCCCAGAAATGGACCCTCAACTCTATGGTCAACTAATCTTCGACAAAGCAGGAAAGAATGTCCAATGGAACAAAGACAGTCTCTTCAACAAAAGGTGTTGGGAAAATTGGATAGCCACATGCAGAAGAATGAAACTGGACCATTTCCTTACACCACACACAAAAATAGACTCCAAATGGTTGAAAGACCTCAATGTGAGACAGGAGTCCATCAAAATCCTAAAGGAGAACACAGGCAGCAACCTCTTCGACCTCAGCCACAGCAACTTCTTCCTAGAAACATCGCCAAAGGCAAGGGAAGCAAGGGCAAAAATGAACTATTGGGACTTCATCAAGATAAAAAGCTTTTGCAAAGCAAAGGAAACAGTCAACAAAACCAAAAGACAAGCGACAGAATGGGAGAAGATATTTGCAAATGACATATCAGATAAAGGGCTAGTATCCAAGATCTATAAAGAACTCATCAAACTCAACACCCAAAGAACAAAGAATCCAATCAAGAAATGGGCAGAAGACATGAACAGACATTTTTCCAAAGAAGACATCCAAATGGCCAACAGACACATGAAAAAGTGCTCAATATCGCTCAGCATCAGGGAAATCCAAATCAAAACCTCAATGAGATACTACCTCACACCAGTCAGAATGGCTAAAATGAACAAGTCAGGAAACGACAGATGTTGGTGGGGATGCGGAGAAAGGGGAACCCTCCTACACTGTTGGTGGGAATGCAAGCTGGTGCAGCCACTCTGGAAAACTGTATGGAGGTTCCTCAAAAAGTTGAAAATAGAGCTACTATATGATCCAGCAATTGCACTACTGGGTATTTACCCCAAAGATACAAAAGTAGGGATCCAAAGGGGTACGTGCACCCCGATGTTTATAGCAGCAATGTCCACAATAGCCAAACTGTGGAAAGAGCCAAGATGTCCATCGACAGATGAATGGATAAAGAAGATGTGGTATATATATACAATGGAATATTATGCAGCCATCAAAAGGAATGAGATCTTGCCATTTGCAACGATGTGGATGGAACTGGAGGGTATTATGTTGAGTGAAATAAGTCAAACAGAGAAAGACATGGATCATATGATCTCACTGATATGAGGAATTCTTAATCGCAGGAAACAAACTGAGTGTTGTTGGAGTGGGGGGTGGGGTGGGAGGGATGGGGTGACTGGGTGATGGACACTGGGGAGGGTGTGTGCTCTGGTAAGCGCTGTGAATTGTGCAAGACTGTTGAATCTCAGATCTGAACCTCTGAAACAAATAATGCAATATATGTTAAGAAAAAAAAAAAGAAGAAGAAGAAGAAGGTAGCGGGAGGGGAAGAATGAAGCAGGGGAAATCGGAGGGGTAGATGAACCATGAGAGACGATGGACTCTGAAAAACAAACTGAGGGTTCTAGAGGGGAGGGGGGTGGGAGGATGGGTTAGCCTGGTGGTGGGTATTGAGGAGGGCACATTCTGCATGGAGCACTGGGTGTTGTGCACAAACAATGAATCATGGAACACTTCATCTAAAACTAATGATGTAATGTATGGGGATTAACATAAGAATAAAATAAAAAATAAAAAAAAATTAAAAATAAATAAATAAATAAATAAATGGCATAATTGTCCAGGAGTAAGATGGGTCTTCCTCACAAATATTCTCTGTAACTGAGGACCTCCCCAGAAAGCTAAACTAGAGGGTGGAAAATAAACCCAAAGCTGAGAGGTTTCAAAATCTATAAGCTGCTAAGGGTTCCTGGGGGCTTTCAGTGGGTCAGCTGGGCAGTGAAAGGTGGGAGGATTTAGGCATTCTAGGCAGGGGGAACAGCATGAGTGCCACATGGTGAAGGAAGTTCCAAGGGAACACTAAAGAGAGAAAGCAGAGAGTAAAAGCTGGAAGAACAAATAGAGCTGGATCACGGAGGACTTCAAAATCCACCTTGAAGAGTTTGGAATTTTTTTTGTTAGTAGTAGGAGCCACAAAAGTTTTCTGAGCAGAGAATGAGAGGAAAAGAGGAAAACCAGCAGGAGATAAAGAGATAATGGGATAAAGAGAAATGGCTACTATAAGGAGGGACATGAATTTGGTCTGGGTAACTCCCCATCACAGGTACAACATAAGCACAGACTGGGGGGTTATCCAAGCTCTAAGGCCAAAAGACCAGAAAGGGGGTCTACCCTAAGATGGTGTGAAAGCATGGAGGAGAGACATCCTACTACACTGCACTGACTGCTCTGCAATGGGTAAAAAAAGCAGCTCTCTGGATCTAAACCAGAAAGCAACCTTCCCAATTTCCTCAACTGGAATGACCAAACATCAGATCGCCCCCACCTTAAGCACTGTCTCTACTCTCAAACTCAGAGAACCATGCACACCATGAAGCTAATTCACAAAAGGTCTTCCAAATCTACCCACACCAGAAAGATACCATTCCTTTGTAAAAGATATCTTCCCCTTGGGACCCACTCCTCAGCCACCTTCTCTTTTCTAACTATGGTTATCTTGTCCAGTCCTACAGCTCCAAATATCACCACTATTTCTAAGACTCTCAGTCTTCCTCTCTAGCCCTACCTTTTTCTTAAATCCCAGACTCCTATATCCAATTATCTCTTTGGCATTTCCACTGGGACATCAAATAGCATCTCGGTCTTAGCATTCCCAAACAGGAATCTTGACTTGTTTCTCCCTCAATTTTCTCCAGTTCAGTAAGTTGGTAGGACCATCCACACTGCTCAAGTGAAAGCATAGGAGAGACATTCTTTACTGCAATCATTCCCTCTCCTCATCAGCAGTCCCTTTGTTTTTATCTCAAAATACAGTGTAGCCCAGATGCCACCATTCCTGTCATCTTCCATGTCATCAACCCTCCCTCCTAGAACCCAGCAACAGCTTCCTGATGGGACTCCTTACTCCTCTGTGAAATGGAAACCACAACAGATCACTCCCCTGGGTAAAAAGCTCAGTGGTTTCTCACCACACAAGAATAAAATCCAGCATTCCTTCCTAGGATGGGGCCCTGCCAAACCCTATCATGCACCACTCCCCTCTGTGCTCACTGTTTTCCTATCACACTGGCCTTCCTCTGGTGATTCCAGCAGGACAAGCTGGTACCCACCCCAAAGCCTCTGAACCAGCTATTGCTTTGGTTTGGAAGAGTCCTCTCCCCAGCTTTGTGTGACTGGCTCCTTATTTCACTCAAGTCTCAGCTAAAGAATCACCTCCCAGGAGAAGGTTTCTCGACATTTAGTCTACAAGAGTAGTCCCCAGTCACTCCCAATCACATCCTCCTCTTTCTCTTGTTCTCAACATTTTTCATAACTGTTATCTTGGTTTTATGTTACCTGTTTATTGTCTTTTTCTCACTACTGGAACTTAAGGCCCATAAGGACACAGATTTTGTTTGTCTTATTTACCACTGTACCCTCTGCATCAAAAAGAGTATGCATTCAAGGTGCAAGCCCAATGAGTGTAAGTGTCCACTGAATGTTCACAAAAGGCCTTTGTGATCTGGCTTCAGTCTACATTTCCAGCTTTGTTCCCCACTATACCCCCACCTGCCATCTAGACTCCAGCCTAACCGGACAACTGCCCAGCCTCCACACCTCGGCTTATACCATTTCCCCACTGGCGCCTCTCCTAACCTTCACCTGGCCAAATCCTATCTATTCTATTAATTAGCAGCATCTCTCAGACCTATCACCATTGCAGAATTTATCATATTGCACTGAAACGACTCTACACCCATCTATTTCCCACACCAAGCTGCAAGATCCTTGCAAGTAGAAACTGCATCTTATTCAGTTGTATCATCGGCACCAAGCACAGTGACTGACCAACTGTATGTAAAGAGACTGAGATTTAGGGGCAACTGGGTGGCACAGTCGGTTAAATGTCTGACTCTTGGTTTCAGCTCAGATCCTGATCTCAGAGTCATGAGATTGAGCCCCACAGATGGGGCTTCACGTTCAGCGCAGAGTCTGCTTAAGACTCTTTCCCTCTCCCTCTGCTCTCCCCACCAGCACCACCCTCTCTCTCTCTCTCTCTCTAAAATAAATAAATATATCTTTTTAAAAGAGAGAAAGACTGAGATTTAGAATAAAAAGACCTGTATTGAGACCTAGCTCAACCATTTACTGATTTTATAATCTTAGAAAACTTCGAAAAGCTTCTTTATCTCTTTAAATCTCAATTCTCTCATCTATAAAATAGGATTAAAAATTCCAATTGTTGCTTAAATATAAATTGAGATGACATACATAAAGTAGTTAATAATCTGATATCTTCTTGCTTATTTATTTAATGTTTATCATCTTTTCCCCTTTGGCATTATTTTTAATAGAAACTTAATAAATGTTTACCATGTTATTAAAAAGCCCAGTTTGGGGTGGAAATCCTTATATCAGACAAATTAGATTTTAAACAAAAGACTGTAATAAGAGATGAGGAAGGACACTATATCCTACTTACAGGGTCTATCCAACAAGAAGATCTAACAATTGTAAATATCTATGCCCCTAACATGGGAGCAGCCAATTATATAAGCCAATTAATAATGAAAGCAAAGAAACACATCAACAACAATACAATAATAGTGGGGGACTTTAACACTCCCCTCACTGAAATGGACAGATCATCTAAGCAAAAGATCAACAAGGAAATAAAGACTTTAAATGATACACTGGACCAAATGGACTTCACAGACATATTCAGAACATTCCATCCCAAAGCAAAGGAATACACATTCTTCTCTAGTGCCCATGGAACATTCTCCAGAATAGATCACATTCTAGGTCACAAATCAGGTCTCAACTGGTACCAAAAGACTGGGATCATTTCCTGCATATTTTCAGACCACAGTGCTTTGAAACTAGAACTCAATCACAAGAGGAAAGTTGGAAAGAACTCAAATACATGGAGGCTAAAGAGTATCCTACTAAAGAATGAATGGGTCAACCAGGAAATTAAAGAAGATTTTTTAAAAATTCATGGAAACCAATGAAAATGAAAACACAACTGTTCAAAATCTTTGGGATGCAGCAAAGGCAGTCCTAAGAGGAAAGTATATAGCAATACAAGCTTTTCTCAAAAAACAAGAAAGTTCTCAAATACACAACCTAACCCTACACCTAAAGGAGCTGGAGAAAGAACAGCAAATAAAGCCTAAACCCAGCAGGAGAAGAAAAATAATAAAGATCAGAGCAGAAATCAATGAAATAGAAACTAAAAGAACAGTAGAACAGATCAATGAAACTAGGAGCTGGTTCTTTGAAAGAATTAACAAGATTGATAAACCCCTGGCCAGACTTTCTCTTTTCTTTTTGATAAGAGAAATGACCCAAATAAATAAAATCATGAATGAAAGAGGAGAGATCACAACCACCACCAAAGAAATACAAACAATTATAAGAACATATTATGAGCAACTATATGGCAACAAATTAGATAATCTAGAAGAAATGGATGCATCCCTAGAGATGTATCAACTACCAAAACTGAACCAGGAAGAAATAGAAAACCTGAACAGACCTATAACCACTAAGGAAATTGAAGCAGTCATCAAAAATCTCCCAACAAACAAGAGCCCAGGGCCAGATGGCTTCCCAGGGGAATTCTACCAAACATTTAAAGAAGAATTAATACCTATTCTTCCGAAACTATTGCAAAAAATAGAAATGGAAGGAAAACTTCCAAACTCGTTTTATGAGGCCAGCATTACCTTGATCCCCAAACCAGACAAAGACCCCATCAAAAAGGAGAATTACAGACCAATATCCTTGATGAACATGGATGCAAAAATTCTCACCAAAATACTAGCCAAGAGGATCCAACAGTACATTAAAAGGATTATTCACCACGACCAAGTGGGATTTATCCCAGGGCTGCAAGGTTGGTTCAACATCTGCAAATCAATCAATCCGATACATTAATAAAAGAAAGAACAAGAACCATATGGTCCTTTCAATAGATGCAGAAAAAACATTTGACAAAGTACAGCATCCTTTCTTGATCAAAACTCTTCAGAGTATAGGGATAGAGAGTACATACCTCAATATCATAAAAGCCATCTATGAAAAACCCACAGCCAATATCCTTCTCAGTGGGGAAAAACAGAGCTTTCCCCCTAAGGTCAGGAATGTGGCAGGGATGTCCACTAACACCACTGCTATTCAACATAGTATTAGAAGTCCTAGCCACAGCAATTAGACAACAAAAAGAAATAAAAGGCATCCAAATCAGCAAAGAAGAAGTCAAACTCTCACTCTTTGCAGATGATATGATAATTTATGTGGAAAACCCCAAAGACTCCACCCGAAAACTGCTAGAACTCATACAGGAATTCAGTAAAGTGGCAGGATATAAAATCAATGCACAGAAATTGGCGCGAGCCAAGCTACTCATGCTGTTTGACAAGGTTCAAGTATGGGGGACAATCCTGAAAACAGGAGACTCCACAGCTGGCTCCTGCTATTCTCTTTCATTTTGTTTATGGCAATCTTTATAATTGTGGGAATATTTCTGGGGTTTCATGATAAAGTGACTACTCATCTTAGTTACGCCTATCTAAGCAATCATAATGAAACTAATTCCACGAAGAATTAGTTTCTATAGAACAAAATAACAAGACGGTCACGCTCTGTCTAGCACCTTTCTCTTTGCGTACTGTTTTTTAGTTTTAGCGAAAGCCAATAATCAGAAATCAATAAAGGTCATGTTAATTATTACAAAGGAAAAATGAAAGAAGGCTATGGCTGTAATCCAGAAAATGATCTAAGATTTGGAAAAACAAAAATATCCTAACATATAAATAAAGTTCCTCTGAGGCTGTTAGGAGGAGATGCTTGCAACCTGATCCTGTGTCTGTGTCTCCTCATTTGCCGATGCCGTCCTTTCCTACGAGAGACCCACCCCGGCTGGAGCTGGACTCTGGCAAGAAATCAGTAGCATTCCTCTACACCAACAACAAGACAGAAGAAAAAGAAATTAAGGAGTTGATCCCATTTACAATTGCACCCAAAACCATAAGATACCTAGGCATAAATCTAACCAAAGAGGCAAAGAATCTGTACTCAGAAAACTATAAAATACTCATGAAAGAAATTGAGGAAGACACAACGAAATGGAAAAATGTTCCATGCTCATGGATTGGAAGAACAAATATTGTGAAGATCTCAATGCTACCTAGAGCAATCTACACATTCAATGCAATCCCTATCAAAATACCATCCACTTTTTTCAAAGAAATGGAACAAATAATCCTAAAATTTGTATGGAACCAGAAAAGACCCCGCATAGCCAGAGGAATGTTGAAAAAGAAAAGCAAAGCTGGCAGCGTCACAATTCCGGACTTCAAGCTCTATTACAAAGCTGTCATCATCAAGACAGCATGGTACTGGCACAAAAACAGACACATAGATCAATGGAACAGAATAGAGAGCCCAGAAATGGACCCTCAACTTTATGGCCAACTAATCTTCGACAAAGCAGGAAAGAATGTCCAGTGGAACAAAGACAGTCTCTTCAACAAATGGTGTTGGGAAAATTGGGCAGCCCCATGCAGAAGAATGAAACTGGACCATTTCCTTACACCACACACAAAAATAGACTCCAAATGGTTGAAAGACCTCAATGTGAGACAGGAGTCCATCAAAATCCTAAAGGAGAACACAGGCAGCAACCTCTTCGACCTCAGCCACAGCAGCTTCTTCCTAGAAACATCGCCAAAGGCAATGGAAGCAAGGGCAAAAATGAACTATTGGGACTTCATCAAGATAGAAAGCTTTTGCACAGCCAAAGAAACAGTCAACAAAACCAAAAGACAAGCGACAGAATGGGAGAAGATATTTGCAAATGACATATCAGATAAAGGGCTAGTATCCAAGATCTATAAAGAACTTATGAAACCCAACACCCAAAGAACAAATGATCCAACCAAGAAATGGGCAGAAGGCATGAACAGACATTTTTCCAAAGAAGACATCCAAATGGCCAACAGACACATGAAAAAGTGCTCAACATCGCTCGGCATCAGGGAAATCCAAATCAAAACCTCAATGAGATACCACCTCACACCAGTCAGAATGGCTAAAATGAACAAGTCAGGAAATGACAGATGTTGGTGGGGATGCGGAGAAGGGGGAAGCCTCCTACACTGTTGGTGGGAATGCAAGCAGGTGCAGCCACTCTGGAAAACAGTATGGAGGTTCCTCAAAAAGTTGAAAATGGAGCTACCATATGATCCAGCAATTGCACTACTGGGTATTTACCCCAAAGATACAAATATAGGGATCTGAGGGGTACATACACCCCGATGTTTATAGCAGCAATGTCCACAATAGCCAAACTGTGGAAAGAGCCAAGATGTCCATCAACAGATGAATGGATAAAGAAGAAGTGGTATATATATATACAATGGAATATTATGCAGCCATCAAAAGGAATGAGATCTTGCCATTTGCAACAACGTGGATAGAACTGGAGGGTATTATGCTGAGCAAAATAAGTCAATCAGAGAAAGACATGTATCATATGACCTCACTGATATGAGGAATTCTTAATCTCAGGAAACAAACTTAGGGTTGCTGGAGTGGGGGGGTTGGGAGGGATGGGGTGCCTGGGTGATAGACATTGGAGAGCCTATGTGCTATGGTGAGTGCTATGAAGTGTGTAAGACTTTTGAATCACAGACCTGTACCTCTGAAACAAATAATACATTATATGTTTAAAAAAAAAAGACGACGAAGAAGAAGATAGCAGGAGAGAAAGAATGAAGAGGGAGTAATCGGAGGGGGAGATGAACCATGAGAGACTATGGACTCTGAAAAACAAACTGAGGGTTCTAGAGGGGAGGGGAGTCGGGGGATGGGTTAGCCTGGTGATGGGTATTAAGGTGGGCACGTTCTGCATGGAGCACTGGGTGTTATATGCAAACAATGAATCATGGAACACTACATCAAAAACTAATGATGTAATGTATGGTGATTAACATAACATAATAATAAAAAAAAGCCCCGCTTCTGTGCCAGTTCCTCCAAGAAGCCTTCCTTGATCCCCCCTTCTTCCTAGACAATAGTAACCACTTCTTTGTCTTCAAGCAGTGTCTTTGGAAAGCTTCTGTGATCATCATCACAGTCTACATTATTGTAGGTACTGGTGAACATTCTTGTTCCATGACTGTATTAGAAGTTCCTTCAGAAAAAGGTCCACACTTTGTTCTTTACATCATTGTCAGCACCCAGAATACTCAGAATAAGGATTTGGTGAGTGGTTGTTGAATCAAATTCAACTAAATTGACTCTCCATTACATCATGGCTCTTTCCCTCCATGCCTGGCACCACCACTCTGTCCCCTTTGTTCTATTCTGCCATTAGTGTGCTTTCATCCCTCCCACCTTCCCTCACAACCCAGGACCCAGCCTATCTCTCTCTCAGATTTCCTGTGCCTCCCTGCTCAAGCCCCATTTATTATTTTCTTATATTTTTTTTATTGAAGTATAGTTGACATACAATGTTATATTAGTTTCAGGTGTACAACATAGTGATTTGACAATTTTATGCATTACACAGTGCTCACCACGATTAAGTGTAGTCACCATCTG
This sequence comes from Mirounga leonina, assembly GCF_011800145.1. NCBI lineage: Eukaryota > Metazoa > Chordata > Mammalia > Carnivora > Phocidae > Mirounga > Mirounga leonina. The sequence goes on along the minus strand of NW_023270780.1, from coordinate 3,490,416 downwards.
TCACCATACATTATTACAATAGTCCTGACAATATTGCCTAGGCTAAACTTTTTATCCCTGTAACTTATTTATTGTATAACTGGAAGTTTGTACTTCTTCGTCCCCTTCACCCATTTTGCCCAACCCCCACCCACCTCCCCCTGACACAACACCGTTGAAATAAAACTCCTGAGGGGTGCACAATCTCCCCTCAGCACCAACACTTTCCATGATTTGCAGGATCCCAGACTATGGCCATTCTATTTTCTTACTCCTCGCTCCACTTTGCCTCTTCTTCTCCGTTGCAATCCAAACCCAACAATTCCTATCCCCCAACTCCTCAAAAGGCCAGTTCCGAATTCACCTCCTCTAATCCTCCCTCCCTCAGTGCTCTGTTGACTTTCATATACTCAGGCTCCCCTGTGTGCACTCTGCTTTTTTTAAAAAAAAAAAAGATTTTATTTATTTATTTGACAGAGAGACAGCGAGAGAGGAAACACAAGCAGGGGGAGTGGGAGAGGGAGAAGCAGGCTTCCCGCTAAGCAGGGAGCCCGATGCGGGGCTCAATCCCAGGACCCTGGGATCATGACCTGAACTGAAGGAAGATGCTTAACAACTGAACCACCAGGCTCCCCAAGGGAAAATGCACTCTGCTTTCTGACAGAAGCATATACAAATGTTCTTCTGTTGCTTCGCTATGTCATCTTTCCTTCCACTGAAGCTATGAGGCCATTAAGAAGCTGATGAGTTGCCTGCTCCTTCGAAAACCCAGCACAATGGATTTGCAGCCACTGGTGTTGGTTAACTTACTGGGAGACCTACTCAAGCAGCTGGAACCTAATTGGAATTGAACATTTATTGAGTACCCACCGTCAAAATACATTTTGCATACAAGCAACTTGCATTCTTGAGAGCAAAGGTCACTAAGAACACCTATTAAATAGATAGCAACAGTCTAAGAAAGAGAGCACAACGAACTGGGAGTCAGAAAACTTGAGTTCTAGTCCTGCCACTGCGGCTAATGCCACATATGACTGGGTACTTTTTGTCCTCGTACTGTACTCCAGTGTTCTCATCCTTAAAATGAGGAGTTGGCACAATACAATTTACAATGTAGATTTCCTTAAAGTTGTATTGCTCTGGTTTTATAGCTAAATGTCTAGGTGAATCAGCCAGGCTGATTAAGGACAGTAAATATTTCAGAGGCTTAAAAACACCTTGACAGCAAACTGGAAAAAATATCATATGGGGTTCTAGTGCCACCTACTGATCACTGGATTCCCTGTGTCCTGAGATGTCTAGAAAAAATGAGACTGTTGAGAAGGAATAAGTCATAGTATGGCACTGTCTCCCCAGTAAACTGGTAAGACTTTTGTCAGATGGACTCCTCATCAGTTTCTACTACACCAGCAACTGTGCCTACCTATGCAGAGTATATGCATTGTATAAATCGCTATGGAGTGAGGAAGAGGAGTCTGAGAGTCCAAAAGAAGTGAATTCCAATCTTGTCCCAACCACTTAAGTTCCTGTGTGACTTGAGCCTCAGTTTCCTCATTTTAAAATTCCAGTAATAGGATCTTCTTCATAGGGTGACTAAAAGGACCTGTGGAGTGCCTGGCATAATGCCTGGCATGTTCTAGGCACTAGAGAACTGTGGAAACACAACTCATGCTCTAAAAGAGCTTGCAATTAGTCAGGGGTAGAGGCAGGTGCTAAGCTAAGTATATAAATAATAATGATTCGATGCACATCTTTGATCACCTCATACACACCAAGGGCTATAACAGAAGGTGGTATGTAATAAGAAAGAAAGCACCATGGAGACTCAAAGGAGGGGTAGATCACATGTGGGTTGGGCAAGATAAATGTCTTCATGGTAGAGGCAGCATCTGCCCTGGACTTTAATGACTGGTTAGGATTTAAATAGGCAGATGGATTTATTCAATCGATATTGTACTCGTCCTTAAAATCTCACTTCAAATTTCACCTCCATAAAGCCACCCCTTACACTTACTTTAGTCATACCCTTTCCACATCATCTTATCTGCACCTACTCTTCTCATTCCTCTATTGTGGCATCCTAATTTACTTGCTTAATTTAAAGTTCACAATTTGCAAGTCTGTCTTTCATGCTGTCTTCCACACACTCCCCTAAAGTCAAGGAAATCATTGCTAGTATTCATTTATAAGACCCCACAGTGCAATGCCTACAGCATTTACATGTGGAACATTGGGGCTGCAGTTCAAAAGTCTCAGATTCATTCATTCATACATCCAACAAACACTGATGACTATAATTTGTTAGGCACTGTGCTGGCACTGAAGGGTTACAGAGATAGGGTGTCCACTACCAAAAATTCACAATCTATGGGGCAGGAAGATGATCACAATTCCATGTGATGGGTCCAAAAGAACAAAGTGTTGCAAATACAAGTGAAAAATAGCCACTAACTTTCACAGAGCACTTAGCGTACACTGGGTACAATGCTGAGCACTCACATGCCTATTCCATGCAATCCTCTCATGAGTCCTCATAAGTTAGGTGCTTTTTATCATCCCCATTTTACAAATGAGAAAACCAAGGCATGAAGAGATTGAATAACTTCCCCCAAAGTAACAAAAACAGAATTCAGATCCAGTCCTGACTTCTAGAGTCCATGTTTTTGAATCACTTTATTGCCTCCCAAGCCAATGAAAAGAGCCTACTTAATGAGTACTATAATTCATGGAGCAGAATCCAGCATATAACTGCCAAGTCTACCAGTCTTTGCTAAAACAGCTACACACAAGACATGATGCTAGTATGGTGGGGGGCACGATCATGAACCAAACTGTTCCTCCCCTCAGGGAGCTCACAGTCTACTGAAGGAAGTAATACATATAAGCCAATACATTTAATCCAAAGAATACTATGACAGGCTTATAATCAAGCATAAGGTCCAGAGGAAGAAAAAATTACATCTGACTGGGGAATGCTAGTTAGATTCTTGCTGAAAGAAGCATTTGGCCTGGGTATTAGGGATGAGTAGGCTTTAGAGAAATGTAGGTGAGCAGGTAGAATGAGGGTCACCAGGCTTAACAGCATTAGGCATGAGAGCTCTGACTATGGCTTTTAACTGATTGTCATCAAACAGGAAAGTAATGAACTGTGATTGTTTTAAGAAAAAATAAAACAGGGGCGCCTGGGTGGCTCAGTCAGTTAAGTGGCTGCCTTCGGCTCAGGTCATGATCCCATGGTCCTGGGATCGAGCCCCGCATCAGGCTCCCTGCTCGGTGGGGAGCCTGCTTCTCCCTCCCTCTCTCTGCCTGCCTCTCTGCCTACTTGTGCTCTCTCTCTATCTCTCTGTCAAATAAATAAATAAAATCTTTAAAAAAAAAAAAGAAAAAAAAAACAGCCTAAAGCATCACACCAAAAGTAAGACAACAAAAGTAAAAATTGATAAATTGGACTACATCAGAATTAAAAATTTCTGTGCATCAAAGGACACAATCAATAGAGTGAGAAAGTAACCCACAGAATGGGAAAAAAATATTTGCAAAATGTACATCTGACAAGGGATTCGTATCCAAAATGTACCAAAAAAACTCCAAAAACTCAACAGCACAAAAGCCCCAAACAATCCAATTAAAAAGTGTGTAAAAGATTTAAAAAGACATTTCTCCAAAGAAGATACACAAACAGCTAACAAGCCACATGAACAGATGCTTAACATCACTAATAATTAGGGAAATGCATATCAAAAGCACAATGAGGTAACACCTCACACACAGTAGGATGGCTACTGTTAAAAAAATTTAAAAATTTTTTAAAAACAGGAAACAAGTTTTTTTTTTAATTCTTATGTTAATCCCCATACATTACATCATTAGTTTTAGATGAAGTGTTCCATGATTCATTGTTTGCGCACAACACCCAGTGCTCCATGCAGAATGTGCCCTCCTCAATACCCACCACCAGGCTAACCCATCCTCCCACCCACCTCCCCTCTAGAACCCTGTTTGTTTTTCAGAGTCCATCGTCTCTCATGGTTTGTCTACCCCTCCGATTTCCCCCGCTTCATTCTTCCCCTCCCGCTACCTTCTTCTTCTTCTTCTTTTTTTTTTTTCTTAACATATATTGCATTGTTTGAGGAAACAACAAGTTTTGACAAGGATGTAGAAAAACTGGAACGCTGTGTGCTGCTAGTGTGTATGTAAAATTGTGCAGCCATTACGGAAAACAGTATGGCGGCTCCTCAAAAAATTAAAAATAGAATTATCATATGATCCAGCAATTACACTTCTGGTTTTATATCCAAAAGAACTGAAAACAGGATCTTGAAGAGATAGTTGTACATTCATGATATAGCAACACTATTCACAATAGCCAAAAGATGAAAATAACCCAATAGTCCATTGATGGATGAATGCATAGACAAAATGTAATATACACATAAATGGAATATTATCAAGACTTAGAAAGGAAGGAAATTCTGACAGATACAACAACATGGCTGAACTTCAGGGACATTAAGCTAAATGAAATATTATATGATTACATTCATATGAGTCATCCAGAGTAATCAAATTCATAGATACACAAAGTAGAATTATGATTTCCAGGGGTTAGGGATAGAGGGTAATTTTTATGAGTACAGAGTTTCATTTTTTCAAGATGAAAAGAGTACTGGAGATTGGTTGCACCACAATGTGAATGTACTTAATGCTACCAAACTATATACACTTAAAAATAATTAAGATGGTAATTTTTATGTTGTATATATTTTACCACAATTAAATTTTTTTAATTGTTTTAATTTAAAAAAGGCAAAGCAATCTTAGTTTAAATTAACAGAAGTAATGTCCAGATAGGAAGGAAATAGAACTCTCTGCCCTGCACTGCTCAGTCCAGACATAATGAGTGGCAGGGCAACATGGAATTCTTCCAGAGGAGTATGATGAGGACTTCTCTCCTAGGAAGACTTAAAGGATGTTAAGATGGTCCCATAGAATAAGGAGCAATTCCACATTGCTTGAGAGTAAGACTAGAGACAATAGGTACAAGTCAAAAGGAAGGCAATTTTACCCAATTTAAATTGGAAATTTAATTTGGAATTGGAAATATCCTTATATTTATAGCAGAGTCCACTGCTTTAGGAGGTAGTGATCTTCTCATCACCAGCCTGCCTAAGAGTCTGTGTGACCATCAGTCAGGGTCACTGCAGAAGCACTTCTGCTGTAGATGGATCTTGAGTTGGATGATTTCTAAGTTGAACTAGATGATCCAACTCTAAGATTCTTTGATGTAAAGGGGTCACCTTACATACCCACATAAGCCAGAAATCTCTGCCTTGGCATCCTTGCCAAATCGTTTCCCACACTCTGTCAAAACCTGGTTTAAAAAACAGTAAAGCTCTGAGATATTTTCACTCATGTGTCTTACTCCCACCTATGATGTAGCTGGATGAGGTAGAGGTGAGTCAGATGAGAAATGAAAAAGCCACAACTCACAATTAGTCCTTCCATGTGTCTGAGCAGAGCATCCAGGGGCTGTGAACCACACCACAGTGGCTCTCTTGGGTATGACCAGTGGTCCATGCAGTCACTGCTTGTACACTCCCTATGAAAAAGGTGGAGGGAGAGAACAACTTTCACACACATTAGGATGACAGTTCACAAGCAGCTCATTGTGCTTTCACTTCTGCAAATTTGTCCAGGTTCTTCTGGAAAAAATCAGCACTCCCAACCCTATCAACCTCGTCATCCCACATAATCCCACATATTTATAAACCATAATGTCCTAATTCTTCTCTCTTCATTTGACTTTGAAGTTCAAAGTTGTGGTCCACTGTTTTTTAGAAAATTCCCTCCAAAAAAAGGTAGGAATTTCAAGATGACTAGGAGCCACATTCAGGAGATATAAGAGGAAAGAGCTTAAAGTAAGATTCAATAAACTACCAAAACCCTCTCCTCTTTAGGATTTATGCCCTTTGAGAGAAAAAAAAAAAAAAGCCAGGAAGCTAAAGAGCCATTGCCCCACAGGAATTAATAAGAGTTTTCACCATAATGGATTAAATAAAACCCGATAAACAAACAGGAAATCAGAGTAAAGGAGTCAGACTCCTTGACCTACTGGGTCTCCACGAGTTCAAAATATCTTGCCCATTGATAAGTAAATTTTATTCATTCATTCATTTACTCATTTATTCATTCATCAACAAATAGTGAGTGCCTACTATGTTCAAGAACCACCTAGGCACCAGGGATACAGTAGTTTTGAAAATCAGACAGAAAAAAACAGACAAAAAAACATGGTCCTCGTAGAATTTCAATAGGAAATAAATAAAATACATATTACATCAGATAATGACAAGTGCTACAGGGGAAGAAGTAGTGGAGGAAGATAAGGAATGTTGAGGGTCATGATTTTAAATAAAGTGGTCAGGAAGGGTCTCCTGAGAAAGCGAAATCAGAACAAAGACCTAAGAAGGGAACAAAGTAAATGAACACCTGGAGAAGAGCGGTCCAGGCCTAGGGAACAGCAGCTATAAAAGCTCTAAGACAGCAGCACATCAGGTGAGTTTAGGAACAGCAAAGAGACAGGTGGCTACAAAATGTGTAAGGGGGGAGTCGCAGGACATGAGATCTGAGAAATCACTCTGCATATCCACCAATCATGCAGGGTCTAGTAAGCTTAAGGATTTTAGATTGTCCTCAGAGCAAGCTGGAAAGCCATCAGATGGTTTTGCCACAATCCTTTCTCACTTTCTGCACACACCTAGGATTTGTCCCTTATATGTTTGGAGCCCACAGATCTAAACTGGATGCTACTGACCCAAATAGCATCCTATGCCTGTGCAGGCTGTCATCTGACTCTTGGTCCCTGCACAAAGGTCCAGAAGTCCTGTCACCTGGGAGCAACATCCTCAGGGATGCTGAGGTTAACCAGCATGATCCCACAAAAGACCTTGGCTGCCTAATCACAACAGCCCACTAAACCCCCTTTTAGGGAGGCAGAAAAGAAACAAAACAGTTTCCGTCTCTAAGAAGTTTATAATCCAGTTAGAAAATCAAATGAATGCACACACACGCGCGCGCGCACACACACACACGCACGCGTGCATGCACACACACATACACAGGCTTTGCTTGTAAAGCAACTTATTCACAAGTGTAAAATTTTATACCACGTGTATAGCTTTCTTATAATCTCACACACAAATCTTACATGAACCCTTCAAAGTATAGTTATGAGTACTTTACAGATAAAGAAACTGGTGACTTCCCCCAAAAGTTTCAGCTAATTAACTTGTAGCAGAGTCAGGATTTGAATCCAGATCTTCAGAGTCCAGGGCTCCAGGCACTGCCCCAGAGCTGGGTCATCTCTGATGAACCACTAAGTGTATGAGGGACTATCTAAAGAGAAGTCCTCAGAATCTGGCAAAATTAATCAGATCTTTGGAGGAGGAGCTTTGAGCCAAGTCTTATACATGGAACTGAAGTGGACTGGTATCCTGGCAAAAGGCAGGAATCTGGGTATCTAGAGTACTTTGAGCAGAGATACAGAGGACCATCTCCCAATTTAATGCAAGAAATAGCCAACAGATTGGGTGCTTGTGGGAAAGGGTCATTTTAGGAACTGACTAAAGAATCTGTAAAAGAGGGTGTTCACTCCTTTCTTCCAGACCTCTCACACCTTTAGCACCCATGAACCCTTCTCTCCAGGCTCTCCTTCTCCTCAGGAAACTTAGGCTCCTTCACAAACTGGTCCTCCCCTTCTGTCTCCTCCCATTCCTCTTTCTGTATGCCAAGTGCTTCTCTACCATGGCTGCCACTTCATCATCCAGCAAGTTCTAAAAAGAGGGTGGGGGGCACCTAGATCCCATTTCCAGAATTTCTAATGTTACTGTGATGTGACCCACGCTATCTGGATTGTTAGAGTCCCCCCATCCCATCCATGATTCTAATGCACAGCCCAGGTGAGAACTACTGTGCCCCCCTCACCCAACACACACACACAGCTCACTCAATTTCATCTCTTCTTGAGGCTACAACCATCTCATTCCTGCTAATGGTTTCCAAATCCCTGTCTCCAGCCCAGACTTTACTCCTGGCTTCCAGACCTATGTGTCCTATTGCCTCTTGGGCCTTCTTATCGGTGTCTCACAGGCACTCAACATGCTCAAAATTGATGTCTTCCTCTCGTGTCCCTCTCCCTGCTATCTATCTGTCCAGAGGCTCCAGACAAACCCAAACCTCCTCCTGATTCCTTCCTCTTCCTTGTCTTCTATATCCAATATGTCAGCAGGCTTTACTGGTTTCTACTTCTTAAAACCTGATTCAGGGGTGCCTGGGTGGCTCAGTCGTTAAGCGTCTGCCTTCAGCTCAGGTCATCATCCCAGGGTCCTGGGATCAAGCCTCACATCGGGCTCCCTGCTCAGTGGGAAGCCTGCTTTCCCCCTGCTTCTTCCTCTCCCACTCCCCCTGCTTGTGTTCCTGCTCTAGCTATCTCTCTCTCTGTCAAATAAATAAATAAATAAAATCTTAAAAAAAAAAAAACCTGATTCAAATTATTTTCTCCAGCCCAACTGTAAATACCTTAGTTTAAGCCTCCATTTCTCAACTATTTCATTGCAATGGATACTGAAGTGACTTTGCCATCTCCTATCCAGCCCTCCCTCAATCCATTCTCAGTGTTTCTGCTATAGTGATGTCTGCAAAATGCAAATCTAAGTATGTCATCAGGTTTTCTCCTGTCTTAAATCCTATAATGGCTCTCCATAGTCTATAGGATAAAGTCTAAATTCCTTACCTTTGCCCATAAAATCCTTCATGATCTTTCCTGCTTTGCTTTCCCACCCTCCTCTCTTATCCCTCCCTATCTCACACCCTACCCTCAACTTGTCTCACAGGATTCAATATAAGCCCCACCTTCTCTAAGCTGCCCTCCTTGAGCCTACTGTCTGGGTGACGTGCCCTTTCAATGTACTCCCACAACACCCTCTACCATAGCTTTTATTTATCTTGGATTAAAATAATGGGTTGACCTGCATTACTCCCTGACCACACTGTAATCTCCTCAAGGGCTGGGACCAGGTATTATTCCTCTTTGTATCCCCGGTTCTTCACACATCACAAGTGTTTAATTAAGATTTGTTGAATAGGGCGCCTGGGTGGCTCAGTTGGTTAAGCGACTGCCTTCGGCTCAGGTCATGATCCTGGAGTCCCTGGATCGAGTCCCGCATCAGGCTCCCTGCTCGGCAGGGAGTCTGCTTCTCCCTCTCCCACTCCCCGTTTGTGTTCCCTCTCTCGCTGTGTCTTTCCCTGTCAAATAAATAAATAAAATCTTTAAAAAAAAAAGATTTGTTGAATAAACGAATGAATGAATGATGGATGGGGAAGGCCAGCTGGCAAAGAGAGTTGAACAACTGACTGTTAATTGTATATTTAGCAATAGACAGTCACTGTAGGATTCTTAATCAGAAAAGTAGCATAATAAAAATAGTACTTGAGGAAGAATATTTTGATAATAGATTATATGGTATAGACTGGACACCAGATAGTGGGATGTTGGGCAAATCATTAAGCTTTATGAGCAGCAGCTTCTTCATCTAAAAAAAACTGGAGTATTATTACCTGTGGTACCTGTTTCATAAGGCTGTTGCAAGAATAAGATAAAATAAAATTTGTAATAACTTTCCGAAGCCATAAATCACTATACAAATGTATGAAATTAAGATTATGTGGAAACAAGAAGTGTAGCCACCAAAAAATTTTTAGTAAAATCCAAAGCAGCGAGGCATAGTGGCAAACACAGTGGCTGAATGGGACATCAGACTAAAAAGCTTCTGCACAGTGAATGAAAAAATCAACAAAATGCAAAGGCAAACTACTGGATGAGAGAAGATATTTGCCAATCATACATTCAATAAGGGGTTAATATCCAAGATACATAAAGAACATACAAGTCAATAACAGATAAAATCTGATTTATAAATGGACAAAGAAACTGACTTTTTTTTTCAAAAAAGATATACACATGGCAAACAGACAAATGAAAAGATGCTGAACATCACTCATTATCAGGGAAATGCAAATCAAAACGACAATGAGATATCACCTCACACATGATGGAATGGCTAGTATCAAAAAGACAAGAAATAAATGTCGATAAGGATGTAAAGAAAAGGGAACCCTCATGAATTGTTGGTGGGAATGTAAATCGGTACAGCCACCATAGAAAACTGTATAGAGGGTCTTCCAAAAAATTTAAAATAGAGTTACCATATGATCCAGCAATCCCACTACTGGGTATCTATGCAAAGAAAAAAAAATATTAATTTGAAAAGATATCTACACCCCTATATTCACTACAGCGTTACTTACAAATAACAAGACAAGGAAACAGCCTAGTATCTATCAATAGATGAATGGATAAAGAAGATATGGTATATATACATATGCATATATATACATATATGTATGTAAATATATGTACACTTTATTTACATATGTTCATTTATTTTATTTATACACAGACACACAACAAAATACTACTCAGCCATAAAGAAGAATGAGATCTTGCCATTTGAAACAACATGGATGGACTTAGAGGATATTACACTAAGTGAAATAAGTCAGACAGAGAAAGACAAATACTTCATGATTTCACTTATATGTGGAATCTAAAAGATAAAACAAAATAAACAAAACCCAGCCTCACAGATACAGGGAACAGATTGGTGGCTGTCAAAGTGGCAAGGGATGGGGGGCACAGAATAGGTAAAAGGGATCAAGAAGTACAAACTTCCAGTTATAAAATAAATAAGTCATGGGGATGTAATGTACAGCATGGGGAATATAGTCCGTAATGTTCTATTAACTTTGTAAGGTGACAGATGGTAACCATACTTACTGTGGTGATCGTTTTACAATGAATACAAATGTCGAATCACTATGTTGTACACCTGAAACTAATATAATTTTGTATGTTAATTACACCTCAATTAAAATTTTAACAAAGAATGTGGGCTGAATGTCATGTGACCTTGGGCAGGTCACTTGGCCTCTCTATGCCTCATTTTCCTCATCTGCCAAATATGAATACCATACTCATAGGTTTATTATGTTATTTTTGTATCTAATATAGAGCATGACAAATGGAAGGCATTCAATAAATTATAGTTTCTCTTCCCTCCTGAGCAACCACTCTGCACTTATCACTCTGAGATATGATCCCAAGCCTCTGACACAGGGACCAGAGCCCAGAGAAAAGGAGGGTAGGTGGAGAGCTGCACTTACTGAGACTTGTACTTAAGTAGAACAAGAGACAGAGAACTCTTTGCAACCAAGTGAGAACCACAAGGAGATAATGGGCTAAATGATGCCTTAAATAAATTAATTATGTCAAAGATAAATGATGGTTGGGAGGAGGCAACTAAATAGCTCTGGAACTGGGTTTCCAAGCAAGCAAGTTCATGGAAGGGAATGCGCTAGACGGTGTGGGGTCTGGGAGTGAGGTCAGGGGAGAAGAATCCCTCCCTCACATCCTCCTTCTCCTTTGTGCTCATGAGTCACCCTGCAGCCCCAGGCAAGTCCATCCCACTTCTGCCTCCATCTCATCCTCAGGAAAATGGGCATCATAACAATATACACATAGCAGAACACTGAAATGGTTCAGGTTCCTGAGAGCAAAAAGTCTCTGAGATGCCAGATCCTAATGATCAGAGATAAAGAATAGTCTAAGACACCAGTCCTAGATGTCCTGGGCATATGATAAGAAAAGGCCAATGGCAGGACAAATGTCCAGCAAACATGTCTCAATTTCAGCAAGTAGGTTTTTTGGTAATTTTCATAAAGAGACTTTGCCAGAATCCTGACACATAATAGAGAAAAGATTTAATGCAGAAATATAACATCAGACTGAACACCCCACAATTAGAGAAGATGACTATCAACTGATAGATAAAGGACAAAGATAAAGGACAGAGAGGAAGATAGATAAAGGACAGAGAGGCAAATCTCCTGAGTCACTGAGCTTTCAAGGAGGGTGATGTTCCAGGCAACACTTAGTGAAAGCAAGAGTCTGTGAAGGCCCATAAGCAGCTCCACGAGCAGGCATCTCTTCCTGACCTCATTTCTCTCTCCTTGGGATCTGATTTCCGGGGATCTATTCCCAGGATTCTGCATTTAGATGTCAAGGGAAGGGGGAAAAAAATGGAGATACATTAAAAAATTCTCTTCTTGCTTTTTTTCTCTAGGCTCAAAGCTTATATGATCTCATTTCTTCTAGCACCCCCACCCCCAAGAGGAATGGAGGAAGCAGGAGTCATTATCTTAATTTCATACATAGACACTCAGGACCTGGTGAGTTTAAGTGACTCACCTAAGGTCATAGAGAATACAAATGTCTAAGCTGGACCCACAGCAGGAACCTTGCCCCCCACCCTGCCAGCTCCCAATTTACCACATGGCTAGCCAGAGCTATTTAAAAATTAACTGTTCCTTAAAAAGATACATTTTTACCCCCTGACACTACCATGTACCAAAAATATCTAAATGCACAGTTCTGGGAGGAAATTTGGTGGGGATAACACAAGGCCATTCCTTTTTTTTTTTTTTTAAGATTTTATTTATCTGAGATAGAGTGAGAGCAAGAGAGAGAGAGAGAGCACAAGTGGGGGGAGAGGGGCAGAGGGAGAGGGAGAAGTAGACTCCCCGCTGAGCAGGGAACCCGATGCGGGGCTCGATCCCAGGACCCCGGGATCATGACCTGACCTGAAGGCAGACGCTTAACCGACTGACCCACTCAGGTGCCCCAAAACAAGGCCATTCTTATGTTGAAAAATTATTGGTACAAATGATTTCAAAATGTTGCTTATCATATAGTACAACCTGCATGATCTGTACTCCTAAGACCTGTATAATAAGTTATGTCCAAACACATACCCCATAATCAATACTCATTTATTAAATTACAGTTGGCATAATAAGCCAGGGCAAAAATGAAAAGTTCAGTTCAGGAGATGCGTGGTTCATCTCCTGGCCTTGGGTACAAGCTCATGCCTAGAAGGTTCGTGCAGTAAGAATGATCTCTCACCTACGCTTGCCATGAGAATTATGAGGGGAGCATTTTCTCCCCTCCCATGACTCCACAGAGTGCAGTGAAGTCCCATAAAGAGCCACTGAAAGAAGGAAGGGGACTGTGAACTGCCCGTCTGAGTGGGATATGCTTGAGAATCTCAGCTTGAAGTTCCTCAGGGGTATTCCATGCAATGTCACTGTCAGAAGGCAGAGCAAAGGAAAAAATAGAACTGGTGGTCTTTGAGTTTCAGATACGGTTTACACTAGAGCTCCCATTTGGAAACTCACAACACACAGAGGCTTTGAGAAGTCCTACTGTACAAGAATAATAAATAATGTGTTTCAATATGCGTAATCCTGAGTTTCCAATTAATGTTAATGTTAGAGCCTGAAGTACCTGGTTCCCTAGGAAGATCCTATGAAACCAATGTTTTAACCAGAGACCCTCTACGGAGAATGAAGGGATATCATAATGCTAGCTCCAAACAAAAGAGAGCCATCTCGTGATTCTCATGTGGCCAGTAATTAATTAGCATGATCATAACCACCCACTACCTGGGCCCCTCTCTAAATGCCTGGAACTTGAAATCACTCATTCAAGACCAACCCCTTCTTTTGGAATGTAGAGGAAAATTTAGCACATAAAAAAGGGAGAACCACAGAAGGGGAATAGGAATGACTGAGCTCTTCTATTTTTGATTGATCAATTCTGGACACCAAAACCAAAATTCACACTGGAAGACAAATTTCAAACAATGCATCCTACTACCTTCCAGACCCCAAGGTATTATTTTATTAGCTCTAAATTTCCCTGTTTCCCACATCAACAGATTGGCCCAAAGGACCAGACCACATCTGGCCAAGCCAGCTAGTCGGAACACCAGCTCAGCTGCTGGGTGACCTCTGGCAAAAACCTTAACTTCACCATGGCCCTGTTTTCACATCGGGAAAGCAGAGGCGGCAGCCCTTCCATAGGGTTAGGCTAGATGGGGAACAACTAATAAAAAGAAGGTTGTAAAACACTTGGCAATACATTCAGTGTCCTGTAAAATCTTAATGATTATAATCAAGCTGTGGCTAGAAGTCTGCAAGGTCCACACATGACACTCAGCAATCACTGTGCTGGTATCTGATAACAGGACACTCTCAGCCTCAGTGCATCAGCTGCACAAACTGGTCCAGACAGACTCTGGTTTCTTCACACAAAGTTGCCAGGGGAAAAATATCACAGAAGTCAAGTTGTCTTCCAGGTCTCATGGGAAACAAGATTCTCACAGCCTCCCCACAAAAACCATGAACTTCTGTGTATTTGTGGCTGAGGGAACAGCCTTCGTGAAACTGATACCTGCTGCAGAGGGCTGCCCCACTATACAGCATGTGTTTGTTCTAACCATATCACAGTGTTGTCACCTCCACATAGGCAGCAAAGAACTAAAGTAGTACTGAAGATGGTAAAGAGCATGGGTTTTAGATTCAGATAGAGCTGGATTCAAATCCAGCCTTGCCACTTGCCAGCTCTTCAACCCTAGAGAAGTCACTTCACATCTCAAATGCAGTCTCTCCACCTACAAAATGAGTCTAAGCATGCTCACCACACAAAACCAGTTAAGAATGAGAGACAACAGCTACTATCATGTCTGGCTCACAGTGATGATGATGGTGGCGATGGTGGTGGTGACGGTCACAGAAACACAAAAAAACTCCACCACCGTGCCACATAGGCCAAACTCCCTCCACCAAACTGGAGATGTAGGACAGAGGTATCTCTCATCCATCTTTTCATTCTCAGTACCTGGCCCAGTGCTCAGTAAATTTGTTTAGACTTAACTGATTATATGATGCTGAGTGCAGATGATCAAGCTGAAATATGGCAGATGCTTGGGTTAGAAAGATGAGGTCTCCTCCAGGAGCCATTGTCTAAATATGGGCAAAGCCGGTCCACTTAGCCCTGCCTAGGCTGGGGCCCCAGGGAATTTCCTCACTGCTGCAAATTCTGTTCAGTCAAGTCCTTATCTGAATAATAATAGCAGAGGAAGCTCAGACTGGCTCAGGTGATACTCTTGGAACTGCTTTTAAATTATAGATACGAAATTAGCCCCTTGGTGAATATAATTTCTTTCTCCCAACCTTTGTTTCAACTCTCCAAAAGAAACCACTGACTAGGCCAGTGTAGTCAGTCAAAGAAGTAGGATATTAGTTTTATTGTCATTACTCTTGCCCTCCCCATCTTCATTCCCTCATGTCCTGGACAATCCAGCCACCCATTTCACACTCCCAGCAAGACTTAAAAAATAATATTATGCTCTCCCTCCTATCTCATGGTTCATCCTAACTTCTCTCATGTGCTCCTCTTCCTCCTAATCTCCTAAAGTCCTAAAAAGCGACTTCTAAATTGAGAGGGAAACAAACCATAAGAAACTCTTGACTATAGGAAACAAACTGAGGGTTGCTGGAGGGCGGTGGGTGGGGGATGGGGTTACTGGGTGATGGGCATTAAGGAGAGCATGTGATGTGATGAGCACTGGGTATTATATGCAACTGATGAATCACTAAATTCTACCTCTGAAACTAATGTACTATATGTTAATCAAATTGAATTTAAATAAAAATAAATAATTTTTAAAAAGTGACTTCTTCTAAACTCTTATAGGTCTATTTTCCGATCACGGTACTTATATATGGTCTTGTATATGACACAAAAATGCAATTCATTCATTCTCTCAATCAACAAATATTTCCCAAGTCTCTGCTCCATAACAGGCACTGGGAATACAACAGCAAACAAAACAGATATGGAACCTGCTTTCATGGAACCTATATCATACTCAATTCCTTCCTAAATGAATGGATGGATGGTTGAAACCAACATCTCTTCTGTAAGGCCAAACCATGATAGGACCAAGGAGAGTTTATCAAAGAGTGATAAACTCTCCAATATAGTCTGACTGGTCAGCTATATTTCTCAAAATAGACTTTGCCCGTTCCTACTCAGCTTTCCACACACTACCTAGAATGCCTCCCCATTCCACCTGGCCCACCTGAAATCCCCTCATCTTTTTTTTTAAAGATTCTTTTTTTTTATTTTTTTAAAGATTTTATTTGTTTATTTGAGAGAGAGAATGAGATAGAGAGAGCAAGCGTGAGAGGGGGGAGGGTCAGAGGGAGAAGCAGACTCCCTGCTGAGCAGGGATCCCGATGTGGGACTCAATCCTGGGACTCCAGGATCATGACCTGAGCCGAAGGCAGTCGCTTAACCAACTGAGCCACCCAGGCGCCCAAAGATTCATTTTATTTATTTTGGAGAGAGAGAGCACGGGGAAGGGCAGAGAGAGAGAGAGTACAAGCGGACTCCGTACCGAGCACAGAGCCAGACACGGGACTCGATCCTACCACCCTGAGATCATAACCTGAGCCGAAACCAAGAGTCAGCTGCTTAACCGACTGAGCCACCCAGGCACCCCTGAAATCCACTCATCTTATCCAGAACAAGCACGATCTCCTCTCAGAAGCCCTCCCAAACTACTTTAGCCAGCAATGGTGCCTTCCTTCTTTAACCCATAGAGCATGTTTGGATTACAACCAGACTTCACAATTATATCACATTCTCTGAATGCCCAAGATGATGTCTTCTTTTCACCCAGTGCAGTGCCTTCCATTTAACAGGTTTTTAGTGAAAATTTTTGATTACCTGAGGAGCAAGGTGCTATGGACATTCATGGGAGAGGTAAGGTTATACAAGCACTATTTTGCATTCAGAGACTTTCAAAGAGTTTTGCACCTTGAAAAGCATGAAAAAAGAACCCCAAGTCTGATTTTGAAATATATTGGCACTGAAAGGAGGGATTACATTAATGTCAGAAAAACTGATTTTGCTCTATGAGAAGTTGTAATCATTCCCCACTTGTAACACCTACACAGGATATGGTTCGCTTCAAAGACTCAATTTGTGCTGCTGAAAGCACTTTTTCTTGTAATTTGGGAAATGCTTTCAAACGATGCAGTTATAGATGAGCCATTAATGATGTACTCTCTGACCAGACCTGACAGCAAGCCAACTGAGAGCCCAGAGCCAGGTGGGGTTGGTTAGACACCTAGAGAAGCAACATCCATAGCACTCTCATCTGCAGATAAGGAAAAGCTTCAAAGAACTTTCTGAAAAGTTCCAATTACACATCTGACAGAATTGCTAAAAGGCTAGAATGAATGCTTAGTGTGCAACCACTTTAGTGAGTTTTAAGGTTCAAACATTTTAAGGGCTATTTCATTTCATTGCATGTAAAATATATATATTTTTATATATTTATAAATATATTTATACATTTATATATATTTATAACATATATATAAAATAAAAATATTTAGGGCGCCTGGGTGGCTCAGTCGTTAAGCATCTGCCTTCAGCTCAGGTCATGATCCCAGGGTCCTGGGATCGAGTCCCACATCAGGATCCCTGCTCTGCGGGAAGCCTGCTTCTCCCTCTCCTACTCACCCTGCTTGTGTTCCCTCTCCCTCTGTTGAAAAATAAAAATAAAATCTTAAAAAATAAATAAAAATAAATAAATAAATAATAAAAATATTTATATATCCCAAGTACCCTGCCAGATGCAATACCAAGTGAGTAAATAAGATGCATTCTTGTCTTCTAGAAGCACCGTTTCAAGTTTCACTAGAAACTCTCCTGTTTGGCTCTTTTACATCTTAGAATAAAATGTTTATTTCCCCCTATCTCATATTCTGCTAGCTACCTTCTCTTTGTTTCATCTCTTTTCTCTTGGAATTAAACTTTTGTTTTTAGGATTTAATGTATTTAGTTGTTGAATAGATAACATATTCACATGGTTCAAATATCAAAAAGTATAAGAAAGTAGACAGTAAAAAAGACGCTTTCTCATCTCTCTCCCTACAGGTAACGGCTGTTACTAGTTTTCTTGTGTGTGTTCTTAGAAAAACCTTTTTTGCATATACAAGCAAATACTAACACATAGCCTTATTTTTGGAATTACTATGTCCCACTCCAAATCATCAGAGGGCAGGGTGGAGCGCCCGGTGGTGAGAGTTTCGGTGTCTGGCGCCATGCTTGGGGCAGAACAAGGACTTAAAGCTTGTGGGCCAGAGAGACAAATACAGGAGGGAAGAATGGAGAAACACACAGCCTGTCTTCTGCATCTCCAAAAATGCTAGGAGCCCATTCAGATTCTCATTTGAGCCAAAGGGACAAGAACCTTGACCAGTGGAGAAATGGAAAATTTTTTCAAAAGAAGAGAAGAGAAATGAGCAAAGGAAGGCAACTGAAAGAAGGTTGCCGGAGGGTGGCAGAGGCTGACCAGGGAAGAATGTGCCCCTCTGCAGGGGAAGGGTCAGAATGAAAACCATGAAAAATTCTGAACATTGGCCTCCTCCTTGTTCCACTTCCATCCTTACTTCAGGGATGGGGTGGGATTCAAGGGGCTGAAACACCTGGGAGTGGGGCTCAATAGCTGGATCATGACACAGGTGACTGTTGAACGTCTGGGCCTAGAGAAAACATTCCAAAGCAGACTGGAGCGTGCCCGCCTGTGCTGACAGTGCTCTTTTCCACCTTTGGGAGGCTGTGACTTTTTTTTTTTAAGTTTTATTTATTTATTTGACAGAGAGAGACACAGCGAGAGAAGGAACACAAGCAACAAGAGTGGGAGAGGGAGAAGCAAGCTTCCTGCAGAGCAGGGAGCCCGACGCGGGGCTCGATCCCAGGACCCTGGGATCATGACCTGAGCTGAAGGCAGACGCTGAACAACTGAGCCACCCAGGTGCCCCGGGAGGCTGTGACTTTTATCCCACAACCCAAACTTCTACTAAGTTCCCAATCTCCTTTATGTTATGCCTTACTGTCAGAAGTAAAACCTCTCTCAAAAAAAAATTTTTTTTTAGTTCTTTAGATACAAATCCTCTTATCTCATCCCAAAGAGTGATTTACCATTGCACTAGGAGCAGATCTAAGTCCAATAGAGAATGTCACACAGCACCTTGACCCCTGAGGACCTATGGCCCTTCTTTCATATGGCAGCTGTAAGCCTTTCTATAATAGACATCATAAAGTCTCCATCTAACCAACCAAAGATGCCTGCTTCTATCATTCAGAGTATTCATCAAATTAAGAAAATTAAATTCATTTTTCCCATTCAATGTGTCTTTTGATAAATCCCAACACTCTGTGAAACTGAGGAGCTGCTGGTAAGGATATACAGTTACAGAACAGAGAAAACAAATCACTTGAAATCTATGACCAGTTTAATGACAAAGAAAGCCAGGGGCCCTCTGCTATTCTGGGTGAGAGCGGGAGTGAGCAGAAGGTAGAAGTACCCTCCCTGGGCACTCATGCCCAGTCACCCTGCATGGCATGATGTAAGATGAAAGCATCTGCTGACTCTCAGAGGTATAATTACCACCAGGGTGGGGGTATAATTAGAGTAAGAATAATTTACCTTAAAGAAGATAAAAATTAAGAATTATTAATGATCATAATAATTAGCCCTCTTATATCTAAGAATCACAAATGCTTTACAAGCCATAATTATCACAGCTCCCCTCTGAGGAAGGGATTCATATCTTACAGCTCCTAACTTAACAGAGGGGTGAAGTGATGGGCATGCGGGAAGGCAGAGAGGGGTGGAGTAATGCCTCTTCCATCATCTGTCCCATATGTGGCAAAACTAGAAAGAGGCCCCAGAAGGGCTGACTCCCATTATGGTGTGTGCCCTCATCCCCAAACCCACAGAAATCCATCCCAGATCAAGCAACTCATCTCATTCTAACCTGCTGGCCATTTAAACTGCTGCAATGCAATAAAATTATATCATACCAGCAAGGATTTTACTAAACATCTAGTCAAAGTAAAAGATACAGCATTGCCTTCAAGGAACTTAAAACCTAACTGAGAAGACAAAACAAGCCCTCATTAAATTAGAGAAAAAAATGTGGAAAATACACATTAACTAGTGCTAGATTGTGTGATGCTGACTACGCATGCCGTGTTAATTTTTTTTTAATTGCAAGATCATTATATGCAAAGGTCAAGGAAGGTTTTGGGAAGAGATGGAACTTGTACAGAGCCTCAGAGAAAATATATTAGGTCTTAGACTGACAGAGGTGTGGTCGCACTGGGTGGATCAGTGAATAAGAAGAAACAATAGGAAAACTTGAAAAATTTAACACATAATTTTTTTTAAAAAAAGTCTTCATTGGAGAGATGTTTAGAGAGCTTACCAAACTTAATTTTTAAGCCATCTCAAATCACCCTATTTGGGGGTGCCCGGGTGGCTCAGTCAGTTAAGTGACAGACTCTTGGTTTCGGCTCAGGTCATGATCTCATGGGTCGTGGGATGGAGCCGCATGTGGCACTCCACACTCAGTGGGGAGTCTGCTTGAGGATTCTCTCCCTCTGCCCCTCCCCCCACAGGCATGCTCTCTCACATGCGCTGTCTCCCTCTCTCTCTGAAATAAATAAATGTATCTTTAAAAAACTAAAAAATAAATAAATAAAATAAAATCACCCTACTTGAACATTTTCCCAGAGTTCCACATCATGGCTCATATTGTGTTCTGGAGAAGCCCATTAGGCTGACGATCACACTGGTACCTTCTCTGCTTCACCTAAATTTTCACTTTGGTGGTTTTCCAGCAAAGCAAAGACAGGACTGGTCCTGGTAGAATGCCACAGAATGTCAAATCTATTATCTACTTTTTCTGGGTTCTGAGAACAGAAAATGGGACATGAGCCTTTGACTGGGACATAGACAAGGAAAACCTAATACTTCCTTAGTTCTATTAATCCAGCAGAGCTCTACCCTGAGATTTCAGCATGGACAAGTCTTCATGACTGACACAATATTAAAGCATCTGAGTGATATAAATTTTATTTTTTCTTTTCAATTCCTCTGTAATGAAGAGCCCAAGTCTCAAAGCCAAGTAACAGTACAATACTGTAACTGTGCTCTGGACCCAGCAGCATTAACCCTTGATAAAGAAGGACCATTCTTGCAGAATGGAGCAGAGGCACTTGGGTCCTTCCTGGGCCAGTCAGTATAGTTAGTATTCTCTGACCTCTCAGTGCTTCAGTCTCCAGTCTTATAAAAGAAAGATAATGAGATTTTTCTGTCTATATAAACAGAATGGGAATCCTCAGATTATTCTTTTTTGATGAACCATGATGAGTGAACAGGGCTAGATTTTAAGGATTCCATGTTGGTCTTAAAAAAAAAAAAAATAGACTGGGGCGCCTGGGTGGCTCAGGCGTTAAGCATCTGCCTTCGGCTCGGGTCATATCCCAGGGTCCTGGGATTGAGCCCCACATCAGGCTCCCTGCTCAGCGGGAAGCCTGCTTCTCCCTCTCCCACTCCCCCTGCTTGTGTTCCCTCTCTCGCTTTGTCTCTCTCTGTCAAATAAATAAATAAAATCTTTAAAAAAAAAAAAAAAGACTGAACCAATATGTTAGGTCTTGATAATTTTCTACATTATTTGGCATTTACCAAACTTTTAAGGAACTAGAAAACAATAAAAATTATTTCCCTATCCAAACATTATGTCAGAAGCTTCTTTTTAAACAGAATTTTAAAATAACGATACTGTGTTAAATAAAAGAACATTATATAGTAATGAGGGCCACTTCATTAGGATAATATCAAACCTGATTTTAGAATTTAGCATTTGAATCTACATATAACCTTTCTGAGGATGGACAAAGTGCAGCAAGAAAGATAAGCTAATTCTCTTAGGTTTTTCAGGTTTCTAAATATTTTGCCTTATGTTGTGCTGACTTTAAACAACAGTGGGTAAGAGAGACATCACTGGATTAAAGATCAAGCTTCATCCATAATGGAGAAGGAGTTTTTCTGTTACTATGAAAGCTATTTCAGCCATTTTCTCAAGGCTATTCAGAAGCAATTTGGGGGGGAAGTTTGCCTCTGTATTATTTTGCTTGCTCGACCATGATTTTAGAATAATTAATACTTTCCCTTTATTCTCATAGAACCTAATTTCTGTCCAGCCTCCTTTTGAGTGTATTGACTACAGGAAGATAATGGAATCAGACAAATGCATCCCACCACCTGGGCTGAGGTTCCCAACAGATCACATACTGGTGGATGACAACAGAATCAAACATAAAGCAAGGTTTGTCCAGGGAATTCCTTGAAGGACACCCATAAATAAGGCTATCCCTCTGTGAGAAATAGAGATTCTGAGATTATCTGTGGTTACATTGTACACAGTGCTCGTGATGGTTCTATCATGATGGTTCTATCCTAGAATCCAGAGATTAAGAGAACCATATAAACCCCTAAATAGAAAGGTAAAAAGAAAAATGTTCACTCTTCACTAAGTACTTTATTACATTAAGTTTGCTACCTGATCCCAAGAAACAGTGACAGTTCTAGGAAAATCCCCATATCATAGGCTTCAGTGCTAAAGTCCTTAAGGATGCAGGAATGAGCCAGGCTTACAATTGTCTTCTCACAACTTATCACTTCCACTTTCCTCTTCACCCACCTCCGGAGTAGCAGCAAGTGAGGGGAGAAACAGAAGTCAACTCTATTATCATTTGGACCAATCTACACATAATGTACTAACCATCAAGATTTAGGTTCTAAATCTTCACATTCTATTAAAGGGCCCTACAGAGTCTCCTCAAAATTCAGAAAACCAATAGTTGGATGTGTTGGACAAAGGAGGGATAGAAATGCTGAAAGCCATTGAATCATTTAATAGTCTCCATAAACCTATTGTGAACCAAAGTTTCATATAGTCTGAAATGTAAGGGTGGAAGTCACTGACACCAAGGATAAAATCCAGTTCCTTACAATAAAACAACGCTGAGATTTGCAAATGATCGCCAGGGTTGAGAAAGCCCTGACAGATATAATGGGCTAGAATGACCGATTACCTTAATGTGCTTCCAGGAGAAGCAGACCCAAGTGTTTAGGTGTCATAATCATTAGTAACTTAGGCTGAGTAGGATGATTGTATCTACAATAATGCATTACACCACCTCTTTTTCTCCAGGGGCATTGATATGCTAACGAGAAAAGAAATGAGCAAACTTCATTTAGATGTAATATCCTAAGAATGAAATTTTATAGATTTCATGTTCTCTTATGAACAATTAATGAAAACATATTTTTAAGGTGCCAAAATTGCTTACCATGGAGGTAATCCCCAATCTGTAGGAAAATCATCATTAGACCCAAAAATATAAATGCAAACTTTTTCCCACCTGCATTTTTAGAGAAAAAACTGAAAACAATTCCTTACACCTTCTCATCATCCTAGAATTGCTATATTAATTTGTTCTCATCAGTTGATGCTACAGTTTCTGTTCAACCCCACTCTGTAAATGGCTTAGAGATTACTATTTTTTTATGAAGTCATAATTAAGATTCTGAACACTAATTTCTTTATTTCATTATTTTACTTAATTTTAGCACTTTAAGAAAATTACAGATTCTGTCAAATAGTCTATCCATTCATGTTAGGTAGGACTAGTACCTTAACTGTCAGAAAGCAAGGTCTGTGAACCTCGTGCCAAATAACTACGTGAGCAAATAGTGAGATAAACAAGTCCTTCGTGGAGACAGAGGTGGAGCTGGGCTTGGTTAGGAATGAATCAGGCCATCCCACAGAGTGGGTGTCTCCTTCCCAAGTTGCTCTTCAGGGCACAATTAAATCCCCTATAAAAGGCCCAGCTCCCAACTGTCCAGTACACTTGCCAGCAGTGTCAGCGAGGGCTCAACTTCCTTTGGTGAAGTGGGTAAGTCCCAGTCAGTGGGATCATGTTCTTCTGTACGATTCATTTCCAGCTATAGTAGATGTTTGGTGGGGGAGAGGAGGGTCTGTGTGCCAGAAAGGACCAGTATCTTACAGTGATGTCAAACTCCCACTAAGTCCATGCCATCTTATAGCTGAAGCCATCACTCAAATGGAAACATGGCTCTTCTCCCAAGGCTTTGAATTCTATAAGTTTGTTTGCATATCAGGGGTTGGAGGATGTCATGTGTAACTCTGATGGGGTTCTTCTTCCTAAAAACTGCCATCTCAAAAGATCGTCAACCCTCAGTACTCTTTCTATATTGGTTCTACTCAATATGGGCCATCTTCATGTAGTTATGACATCTGAGGTATTGGAGTTGAGAAGTAATTAAAGAAGCCAGCCAATAACTGAGTATTTGCAACATATCTGGGTTAATGCAGATAACATATACGCTGTTTTCTGCATAGTTATATCTGAATATTATAATGCCATCTTTGACTAGGAAGAAGTGGTGCTTACTCTTAGAACTGGTGGCTTATGAATTATCCTCATAGATGCATGTACTATAAGGTTGGAAAATAATCCACATTCCCTTTTTATTTTTCTGGTTACCACCAAATGTTTTGCTGCCACAATTAGATCTACACGGCTTCTATCCACTTTAAGATACTTTTAAATCTGCCTTTACCTTTTGGCTTTCACCTATTCTCTTTATTCAACTTTAGAGGAAGATACTTATGAGTAACAACATATCAAATGTAAATTTCTACACTCTTCACTATCTGATCTGACCTATGCTAGGGAGCAGGAAGAGAGAGAAGGAAAGGATATGGATAATCCAGATTGAGTGGACAATCAAAAGCTGACTACAAGATAGTCTGAAAATAATTCCTGGCTTGAAATTTCTCAAAATCTGTCTTCCCCTTTCTAAGTACAATATTTAAAGATAAAAAGTTTTGAAAGCCCAGGTTGAAATTAACTACTGTTGTAAATTTTGTTCTGACTGAAACAGTGTGGATGAAGCCTCCCCTAGATCAGAAACAGAGTTGTGGTTCTGAATCCTACTTTATTCTTCTAGATTTACTTGAACTTGAAGGAAGGAAAAAAAAATGTCTCCACTTCTGAGAAGCATCTTCAATATCACTGAAATGTTCAATCAATATGCCTCATATGATTGTGATGGGGCAGCACTAACCAAGAAAAACCTGAAGAACCTCCTTGAAAGGGAATTTGGAGATGTCCTTCAGGTAAGAACAAAAGAAAATCTATTGATTTAGGGTTATAAAATTTCTTCTCAGGAGAGATCATAGCAAAGAATGGTGACTTATATCCATTTTGTACCATCACAGCTCTACACTACCTTCCCTATTCATTTCTTTTTAAGATTTTATTTATTTATAGGAGAGAAAGACTGCATGCACTCAAGTGTGGGGGGGGGGAGCGGGACAAGCAGACTCGTGCTGAGTGCGGAGCCCCCTTCGGCTCAAACCCCCAACCCTCAGATCATGACCAGAGCAGAAACCAAGTGTCCAGCCACTTAGGCGCCCCCACCTCCATTCATTTCTGAGTACTTAGCTGGCACTGTAGTCTGAGAACTAAGGAAGTTGCTAACAACTATTTCATGTACTTGATGGCAATATCATTGTGAATGAACTGTTCATGGGAAGTTATCACCAAACATGTTAGATCAAACTAAACTTGGAAGAAACTTAAATTTATTTCCAAATTTTAATAATTAAAATCAGCCTGTTCTCTAGTAAAATGGTGTTAACATAAATGTCTTGTTCTGTTTTCAAACATGGGATAAAAATCGAACAGGGGTACTGGCTATTTCAGACAGAAATGACTGCTGTAAAATTTCATAAAGTTTCATTGTATTTCTCTCTTGAGCATGAGTTCATTCTTATTCACCCAGCTCAAGAGAACATGGATTCTTTTGATCATTAAATTACAAGTTACAAAAATTTTCAACAAATGTATGTTTTAAAATGAAGTGTTCACATTTTACATAGGGACAAGACTTGATACACACTGGATGTTTTTCTAATTGCTCTTAATGTCTTCTGAGTGTCGACATATTACAAAATACTCATTGTGTGTATTAAAGTTTACTACTGTAAATAGTACATTGTAAAATTTTTGTTTTCTTTTCTTTTCTTTTTTTTTTTAATAGAGACCACATGATCCTGAGACAGTAGATCTGATCCTGGAACTTCTGGATCGCGACTGTAATGGGCTTGTCGATTTCAATGAATTCCTCCTGTTCGTTTTCAAGGTGGCTCAAGCTTGTTATTACGCTCTCAGCCAGGCTTCCGGGCTAGATGAGAAGGGGGCCAAATGTGAGGGAAAGGAGAACCCATTACAAGATGCCAGGCAAGAAGACCAAAGGAGATTTGAGCCCCAGGACAGACAATTGGAAGAACGCAAGCAGAAGAGGCAAGAACTGGAGAGGGAGCTCGCTGAGGAAGAGAAGCAGCGGCCGCAGAGGCGAGAACGGGAAGAGCGCCTTGAGGAGGAAGAGTATCTGCAGAGGCGCAAAGGTCGGGAGCCAGAGAAATTTCCTGACCAACAGCGAAGGCGAGAGAGGCGGGAGCAGCACCAGCTCCAGGAGGAAGAGCAGCTGCAAAGGCTAGAGCGCCAAGAGCAACGAGAGCAGGAGCTCCGGCAAGAGGAGCAATTGCAAAGGCAGAGGCGCGAGGAGCCGCGCTTGCAGCAGGAGCTGAGACGCCAGCAGGAGCAGAGACGCGAGCAGCAGCTGAGGCGCGAGGAGCAGTGCTTGGAGCAAGAGCTGAGGC